>NC_058088.1:47083839-47336597 GCF_014858855.1 Bufo gargarizans
AGAAATCAGCGAGGGGATTATGGATCCGAAGGTTCGGCCACAGACCACGTCAGACATTGCTGATAGCACTTGTTGTGCTCGGTGTGATAAATAGCAGAGTAAATCTGAAGTCACAATGTCTGGCCGAGCTAATTCATTATAATATAACAAGACATAGGGAGCTGATCAATAATCAATCAATGCCTTTAATCAAGACGTCGATGCTGGAGACCTTTCACTTACAGCAAGCAGTTCCCGGGTTTTAGAGGAGGCTTTGGAGCGTGGTTCGGCCTCGACAATTACTCATCGATACGTCAGGTTAGAAGTGACATTCTGTAACACTAAAAGTCCTGGAACAAATCCAAAGTAAAATAACAACCAGCTCAGCAAACAAGCACCAGTCCGGGAAGCGGCAAAACAAACGCAGCGCGACGGGAAATGGCGACCGCTAAGAGCTAAGCAAAGGTTAACGCTGTGAAATGGTGTTTATGGGATTATATGTAAGGTACAGAAAATAAAAACAGAACTATATATATATAGTATAAGTCTACACAATGTCAGGTTATAATAGAAGAAAACTAAACAAAAAGCACAGGATGAGTTAATGTAGATAGATAGATAGATAGATAGATAGATAGATATGGATAGATAGATAGATAGATAGATAGATAGATAATAGATAGATAGATAGATAGATAGATAGATAGATAGATAGATATGAGATAGATAGATAGATATGAGATAGATAGATAGATAGATAGATAGATAGATATAGATAGATAGATAGATAGATAGATAGATAGATATTAGATAGATAATAGGTAGATAGATAGATAGATAGATAGATGATAGATAGATGATAGATTGATAGATAGCTATAGATAGATTGATGCCAAACCACGGCACCATGGACAACGTCTACACCTTGCACAACCTCATGAATAGTGTAGAGCGCGAAAATTCGTAATTTTTTTACTCAAAAAAAAAAGGTTTGACAAGCCACTTAAGCAGGGAGGAATCATGACTTCTGATATATAAAAAAAAAGACGAATATTCTAAAAAACATATCGAATATAGTGCTATATATTCCTTTTTGACCCACGCCTATATTGATCGCGTAATATTCGCATATTACGCGATCATAGCATTGCCGATTTTTCTACAAAATATTGGCGAAATATCGCAAATTCGAATATGACCCCTGCGGCTCATCACTACTCATGAATAGCTGCGTCCACAATATGAAGGGGATAGTCGAGGAGTCAGACAGGGCTGCAGCCTCCGTCCAATGCTCTTCAGTTTGCTGGTGGAGGATCTAAACCTCCTCAGCTCCAGGTCTCACTCTCCATGACTCTACTGTATGAAGATGACCTCCTGCTACTATCACCAACTAAGAACGGCTCATCAATCCAAAGAAAATCCACATCAGTGTGTCCAAAAGAGAAATCCAAAACTAGTTGCACGTCCTCCCTTCCTGCTAAACAACTGATCACTTACAGAAACCGATAGGAACACTTACCTGGGACTATAAATCAGCTGCTCAGGGAGCTTTAAGCAAGCCATAGAGATACTGGTAGTCAAGGCGTGCAAAATATTCTATGCCATCAGAAGGCAGCTGTACCATCTCAAAGTACCGGTGTCTGTTTGGCTTAAAATCTTTGATAGGATCATCGCCCCCAATCCTCCTGTATGGCAGCAGAGTCTGGGATCCAGATACATAACCAGACTGGTCAAAGTGGGATTCTGGGCCTGCAGAAATATTTGACTTGGAATTCTGCAAACATCTTCTCCAAGCCCACCAGAGCACCTCTATCAGCGCCTGCTGAACAGAGATGGGCAGATTCCCACTATACCTTGCTGTCCAAAAGAGGCGCTATAATTATAGGTCCATTTACATAGCAGCGGTCCAAGCTCCTACTATCACAAAGCTTTGCTGCACCAAGAAGCCCCAGGAAAACAACGCACTCCAGAACAAGTCACCCAAACCCAGCCTGACCAGGCCATCAACCAGTACAGCCTGACCAGGCCACCAACCAGTACAGCCTGACCAGGCCACAAACCTATACAGCCTGACCAGGCCACAAACCTGTACAGCCTGACCAGGCCACAAACCTGTACAGCCTGACCAGGCAACCAACCTGTACAGCCTGACCAGGCCACCAACCAGTACAGCCTGACCAGGCCACCAACCAGTACAGCCTGACCAGGCCACCAACCAGTCCAGCCTGACCAGGCCACCAACCAGTACAGCCTGACCAGGCCACCAACCTGTACAGCCTGACCAGGCCACCAACCAGTCCAGCCTGACCAGGCCACCAACCAGTACAGCCTGACCAGGCCACCAACCAGTACAGCCTGACCAGGCCACCAACAAGTACAGCCTGACCAGGCCACCAACCAGTACAGCCTGACCAGGACAGCTACCAGAACAGTCTGACAAAAAGGGAAATTTGGAAGATGACACAATGTCAAAGAGGAGTATATCATCATCTGGAGGAGATAAGAACATCACAGAAGTTGATGATATACCAGAGCCCCAACTACCTAACCCCAGAGATCAGAGACAGATCCTGAGCCGCTACAGACTGAGCGCCCACAGCCTGCTCATCAAATCCGGGCGGCACCAATGGAGGTACAAGCCCAGGGAGAGCAGACTGTGCCAGCAGTGCGACCAGGAGACCGTGGAGGATGAGGCTCATTTCCTGCTGCGGTGCCCAAAATACTCAGCAGTGAGAGAGACTGACTCCAGGAGACTGTCTGATCTCTGCCCAGACTTCACCTCCACGGAGGAGGAAGAGAGACTCTCCATACTGCTGGGGGAAGAGGAGAACACAGCGGCCACAGCAGCACAATATATTACTGCCTGCCATAGACTGAGAGGAGCCTGATATACTATGGACTCCTTATACCCCACCCTGGATGTGTTCCTACCCCTACTCAATTATTTCCAACTTGATCTGGCAATGCTAATATGTATTTAGCCTTACCAATAAAGCTTATTTGAGTTTGATGGACAGATGAATAAAAGTCCTGGAACAAATCCAAAGTAAAATAACAACCAGCTCAGCAAACAAGCACCAGTCCGGGAAGCGGCAAAACAACGCAGCGCTACGGGAAATGGCGACTGCTAAGAGCTAAGCAAAGTTTAACACTATGAAATGGTGTTTATGGGGTTATCTGTAACGTACAGAAAATAAAAAAGAACATTATATATATAGTATATGTCTACACAGTGTCAGGTTATAAATAAACTAAATAAACATGGTGAGATACCGTAGATAGATAGATAATAGATAGATAGATAGATAGATAGATATGAGATAGTTATATACAGTCAAGATAGATATATAGATAAAAAGATTAGATAGATAATAGATAGATGATATATAATAGATGATAGATAGATAATAATAGATGATAGATAGATAGATAGATAGATAGATATGAGATAGATAGATAGATAGATAGATGGATAAATAATTGATAGATAGATAGATAATAGATGATAGATAGATGATAGATATATAATAGATAATAGATGATAGATAGATAGATAATAGATAGATATGAGATAGATAGATAGATAGATAGATATGAGATAGATAGATAGATAGATAGATAGATAGATAATAGAAAATAGATAGATAGATAGATAGATAGATAGATAGGAGATAGATAGATAATAGATGATAGACAGATAATAGATAGATATGGCTCTGTTCAATGATTTGTTGGCATTGTCGCCTACATCAATACGGAGGGCTGACATTTTACACCATCCGCGCTCCTACGCCCAGCACGCAATCATTTATGTAAAACCTCCTTCTGACGCCTTTTAATATCACACAGTAAAGTCGTTGTGGTAACGGAGCTGCCGCGACGCCTCTGAAAACTAAAGGTAATCTGCTGAGCCACTACAGAAGATAAAAGGTGAATCCTGTAAATCTGCCATTTAATGCCGTCTGAAACTCTTCTCGCTACAAATGCTGAAAGCAAAAGCTTTGAACTGAACTTTCGCAGATTTGCCCACCTGATAGCGATCAGGAGACGAACCAAAGAGAGGGGAAAAAAGCTAAAAAATCTCTGTCTGTTCTCGGGATTAAACGTATCAATCTGGCGACCAAACCCAGATCAGCGATGACGCAGAGGATGACTCCTGTACATCAGATAAGAAGAAAGGGGTCGGGGGGGTCGGTAGTCTATCTGAAGAATCACAATAAAGTAACTAAATTTTTAATCATCCAATATCAACAGAATTTCCACAAAAATATCACTAGGTAGCGCTGGGCATAATATAGCATAATCATACTCATATAGAACGATTTATCATTCAGTTTAAGTCTTCATTCACATTGACAGGATGATCTGTAGTTATAGTAGATATCAAACCCTTTCTGTATTCTCTTTTGCCTAAGTCTTAGCGCCCCTAGGGCGGCTCATCACATTTGCTCTTTTTGTATTCTGCCACCTATTTCTGCCTTGTCCCGGCACGAATTCCTGTCATTCATTCCAGGACAGTTCTTCAGCAGACTTCTGGCGGAGAAGATGAAGTGTATAGTGGATGAATTAAAGCAGGCATGTCCAAACTGCGGCCCTCCAGCTTTTGCAAAACTACAACTCCCAGCATGCCCTAATAGCTGTAAGCTATCTAGGCATGCTGGGAGTTTTGCAACAGCTGGAAGGCTACAGTTTGGACATGCCTGAATTAAAGGGATTTTCCAGGGATAAATTTATTTATTTTCAAAACGGACCAGGCAATGTTAAAAAAAAAAAAAAGCATCCCTCACCTCCTCTGCTGCAGCCGTTCCCACACTGCTGCCCTGGTCGATGTTCTGGAGTGTCCCACTCAGCTAATCACTGGTCATAGCAGTGACCCGGCTCACCTCCGTCAATAGGGATGTCCAGCATTCGAGCCAAGACAGTAGGGCGCTGTGCAGACTGAAGCAGCATGGGAACGGCAGCAGCAGAGGAGGTGAATTATGCTTTTTTTATTTTGAACATTGAGTGGAGAACTAAATACAACCCTCAGTATAAGCGACTTGGGAGCCGGCCAGTTGGATTACCCTGCTATACTAATCGTATTCTAGGTTCTTTTTCCTGTGCTGGATATGTGTTCTCAGCTTGATGTTATACGGATAGCACGCATCTTTTGCCATTTTTTTTGATCCTCTCTCCCTGGGGAGCCGCACAGTTCATATGGATCGAGTGTGAGGGGTGATGTCACGGGGGGCCATTTCACACTGTCTGACAGGTCCTTTATCCAAGCCATCTACAGGACAAAGTGGGTATAAGCAGGGTAGGGGTCCTCTTCATTTGCAGTTGGGCCCAGACCAGGCAGGGGCCGATATACTTCACCTCCCCTTGATCGAGGTTGGTGATTTATTGGCCCCAGTATTCCCTGTCTGATTACAGTTAAATGTGCATTTCCCCGGCACATCCCGATGGTGGAAACCATTGGGCATTGAGTGGAGGGACGCCTATTACAAACCGGATTCCAAAAAAGTTGGGACACTATACAAATCGTGAATAAAAACTGAATGCAATGATGTGGAGGTGCCAACTTCTAATATTTTATTCAGAACAGAACATAAATCACGGAACAAAAGTTTAAACTGAGAAAATGTACCATTTTAAGGGAAAAATATGTTGAATCAGAATTTCATGGTGTCAACAAATCCACAAAAAGTTGGGACAAGGCCATTTTCACCACTGTGTGGCATCTCCCCTTCTTCTTACAACACTCACCAGACGTCTGGGGACCGAGGAGACCAGTTTCTCCAGTTTAGAAATAGGAATGCTCTCCCATTCTTGTCTAATACAGGCCTCTAACTGTTCAATCGTCTTGGGCCTTCTTTGTTGCACCTTCCTCTTTATGATGCGCCAAATGTTCTCTATAGGTGAAAGATCTGGACTGCAGACCGGCCATTTCAGTACCCGGATCCTTCTCCTACGCAGCCATGATGTTGTGATTGATGCAGAATGTGGTCTGGCATTATCTTGTTGAAAAATGCAGGGTCTTTCCTGAAAGAAATGACGTCTGGATGGGAGCAGATGTTGTTCTAGATCATGGAATGTAGAAGGACTCCCGATCATGTGACCACAAAGCCGGACACGTGATCACCGGGATTCTCGTTCCGTAACTCATGCATGCGCAATGACATGCGGGAGACGCCACTCAATACACGCCTAATGCCAGATGGGTTCTCTGCTCTGACGCATGGTATGTTCTATTTTAATTGAAATACACAGCTGATATTGTTATATCTATTTATTAATTGAATGAAGTCACTGAAGTTCACGATTGGGTGATTGTACAGGGGGAGGGTTTGACCTTTCAGCGGTACAACCCCTCAACCAATTTGGATTCATATTATATCCCTATATATGTTTTGAAGTTCACTCGTAAACCACATGTAGCTTGAGAAAGACCTTTGTGTCAAAACGTTGCTGTATTTTTCGGTGTGATTAAACACAAAATTTGGATTGAAGTTCGAGAGTGCCGTGACTTTTCTAAAGCTTTTTCTACGTTTGGGGGCTCCCTGAGGCTGGGACCTGATGCCACGAGCACCGCCCCCCCCCCAATATTGAATTTTTTCAAGTAAGTGGTGCTGTCCTATTCCATTTTTCTTGTTCTTCAGGTGGAGAAGAAATGGTGGGAAGCCATATAAGTTTTGGTGGTCTGGAGGCAAATGTGGGTCGTGAATGGGTCTTGTGGTGGCAGTTGAGTACAAATCTGGTAAACAAGACCCAAAAACAGAACCCAGTTATATTTACCATTATACAATTTAGTTCTGTAAATTACAATTTTTCTCTTCTCTTCTTAGACCGAAGAAAACGGGAATAAGGACACACAAATGGTCGTCTCAATAGAGCACTGTCCTGTAATTGCAGATTTGCCTTCCTGGAAAATTGGTTTGAGTTAAAAAATTTTAACATTCCTCAAATTGTGTGACCCTGGTCGGAGGGATTTATTCTGCAAATTGTAAAAGACAAAGCTATTCAGATAAACCACTCTGAAACTCATGCTCACACACATACTCATCGACTCCGCATGAAAACATGAAAGACGAAGGCTTGGAGGTCTGAGCTTAGAAGAAATCTGGGAGTGGGCAAACCCAAATCTGAACAGACAAGCACTTACTCCCATGATACTCAGGTATAGTCTATCCACTAGATATACCAAAAAGTCTTCTCTAAGGAATGAAACCTCTGCACCCCGAATTTTTCCCAGAAAAGGGATGCACATTATATGAATAGAGGAGCCAAATCTTGAAGGTTAGTTTTTGTTACAGTCAAAAATTAGAGCCAAATATCTTCACTATTGAGACTGTTGAGGTTTTCTGTAGATGAAGCCATCCTGGTCCCATTTTTTAGGACAGACCTAACTTTTAGGACAGCTAACGGTCAAGCTTCAATATTACTCTGTAGTAGAAAAATGTTGTGTTACATTTTTCAAAGTTGCAATTGCATGAATTATTGTGTAAGAAGGTCACACTGTACACTTGGAGACAGGAGGCACTACACGTGAAAGTCTCATGTTTTAGTAAAAACTAGAAATTAATTAGGAATTTGGATGCTTCCAACTCTAGAATTGTTGCAAAGTGGTCGGGGGCCTTTAGAAGCCAACAAACAGTAGGTTCAAACTGATGGGAATAATAGCCATAGTCATGTGCCTCATACAAAACAGGTCAGGGGGATTCCCATGCGGTTGAGGTTCCTATCCTTGATATAGGGCTACCTGAAATTGGACTACCAAGTTGAAAATCCAGTGCACTACAAACTCTGTCCTCCTCATTCTCATCTATTCCGTTCTTCAAATCTCTTATCTGTGTGGTAGACCAAGAAACCCAATCCCTGATGGTAATATGTATAGAAGCATTTCACCAGATTTGATAATATAAAAAAGTGATGGTGGCAAGTGAGGCAGGATGTTTCCTAGTCTCAAATTTCCAGGCATTATCTCTGGCCAGTGCTGAACTGGCTGTATCGACAACACTTGGTGTAAGATGCGTCTTCCGTCTTGTTACAAAACATCATGGAGTGTGATATCACCGTCATATCCCGCCACCAGCAGCACATCCTCAAGGGAAACTGAATATCCATCCACATTGCTTCTTATCATACATCACAGATGAAAAAATAAACTACCGATACCGACCTACAAAACAAAGAAGGGAGAAGACAAAGCAACAACCGGGATGCACTCAACTCTACCTAATTGTGGAAGACTTTGATCAAGCGTACTTCTAAGTTCTGTCTTAGTGCCTGAAAAAGACACAGCTGTAAGAAGTTCTTAGACAGAAGCCGATCAGCAGCATGTTAATGAATGTGCCCGCACTCCGTGCATGGCACACAGTAAGCTCATAATAGGATTATTGTTTAGAAAATGCAAAAGAAATAAAAAAAGGAAGAAATGGAGTTCGCAATGCATGCTTGGGGGAAATTAATGAATTCACAGCTGTTCACCTTCGCCAACAACAGATTGGGAATATAATATTAAATTCAAAAGGAAAACTTTGCATATGGTGTCAGAAATGAGGGTTTGATCTTTACAAGTGTTGTGATGATGTGAATAATCAATTAATAATTGATTAAAAGCCTTTCCACATTTATCGTGTCGGTACAATCTCTTCCCAGTGTTGAAAGCTCCAATGATTGGTGGATCTCTTGTGGGAAATCATTAATAACTGTTTAGTAATTTTATATTTATGAGATCTTTTTTTTAAGAGAAATTCTGGATTTGGTCAAGTAAACTCAGATTGTCGTGTTACATAAGAGCAGAGCTTTTAGGGTTGTGTGCATTCGGGGGTTGTGCGAGCTGAAGGAGCTTCTGTTATTCTGAAAATCAGAGAACAACTTATGAAATTGGCAACAATGTGGATAAAAAGTAGAAAGATGGGAAAAGTAGCCAGGTAGATCAGACATGTCTGAAAACAAGGCAACTAAGACCCAAAGGATCACATAGGATCCACGTTTCTTCTCATACATCCTGAGTTGGTGGATCCTCTACCCAAACCACAATGCAATCATCTATCGTGGTACTATATGTGATAACTGAAAATATTATGTGAATTCTTAGGTTCCTCTATCCATCACCTGTAGCCTACCTACTGTCCTCTGTTGTCTCAGAAGGACCATTGGACCTTCAAAGACAAGGACCATGAAGTAAGCAAATCCTTTGCACCCTTTATAGTTAAACGCCTGGTGATAACTTAAACAAAAACACTCTAAAAAATCAACACACACATCCAACTACAACCACACACACATCAGATCAGGGGTGCACAACCTATGGTTAGGGGGCCACATGTCGCCAGCGATGATATTCTATGTGGCCTCCACTCTTCTGGTTACACGTTTGTCCCTTTCTGCTGGCTGCTCACATGTATTTTGCATGTCAAAAAAAGAAGAGTGGCATATATTGTCGGAGCAGAGACAGGTAAGTACTAAGGGTGCACAGGTGGGGGTGGCCATCTCTGGGACCCCCATATATTGGCAGAATGGAGATTTCCTAATTTCTGTGTGACACTCCAGAAAACTCATTGTAGTTGAACTCCTACGCTACAAGACAGGGAGTCACATGCATGCTGGTAGACCCTATCTCCCTGATAAATGGTGGTCTTTGAAGTGCAACTGGCAGCCATCAGATATTTATGGCATATACTCTTGATATACCATATATATCTGACATGATAATACCACGTTATGTTTTATTGTGGTCCTTACCTTTGGTTCAGTCTTACAATGAGGCCCTTGGACCAGAAATGTTTGTACATCCCTGCATTACATGAATGTTGACTGAACCCACCAATGTTAGCAGCACCAGGAGACCATCTAATAAGCATGGCGTTGTCTCAAATCTCCTCGGTTGACAGATATCAGGGGACAGAAGGGTTAGGCATGTTCGGTTGCAATAGGCCTGATCCTTTTGTCCTCACTGGAGATCAGTTTACTCCAGGCAGAGGAACTACTGCTACTAGATGTCCTGACCGGCACCGTTGTGCAGATAACATATTCTCCAGTATTATGTAACGAAAGCTTAATCATTGAGAATGCAACGTTCAAAAATAGATTGTATTTAACTTCCTCGCCATTTTCAAGATCGCTGCTTTCCATTAGTTAATAGAAATGTTTTTTGTTGACATCCAGATGCTGAAACTCTGTCCTGATCATCTCAAACTGACCCAGCTACAATGTTCATTAGGAAACAGCTTTGATACATTTGACAAGTCCAGCTCTTGAGCGTGATGGATGTTTGAGGAAAGTGACTACGAAGGTTCCCATTCACTGACAGAGTGTAGAGATCTTGAGAATGGAGAGGAAATGAAACAAAATCTATTGTGAAGTTGGAGAACTTCATCACTGATTAAGATTCATTTACTTAAGTCGAAAAACCCTCCCACCGTTTGCTAAAATGAGTGAGACAGACGGGCTCATCTGAGCAATGAGCACTTTCGATTATGTTCAGTTCTGCTTGGCTTTCCTGGGATAGGGAAGTGGGCTTTCTAAGAATCTGTACACTTCCTTCAAGGACAGCCAGGTCAAACCAGACAAAGGGGAACAGAGATCCGCTGTGTTTTTGCCCCCTCATTTTAGTAACTGACCCCCACCAATCAAAACTTCTTCTGACATGTCAGAAGTTTATGAAAATGATGGGTACCCTTGAAGGATAGAAGACCATGGTGGGTCATACCGTGGGTGTGACAACAAAGTCAACTGATGCCATTTGGGCACACTCTACATCAGAAGTCAAAACTACATCTCCCAGCATGCCCTGACAGTCATTAGAAGGATTGTGCTCTTCTCAATAACCCCTGAGATTAGACTCAAAACCACATTTTGATCCAGAGCAGAGGACTTCCAGCAAGTCTGACCCTCACAGACCTAATCCATCTATACATGAGCAGTCATTCATTTTGATGGCCACGTGTCATACTCCACTTCCACTCTAGAGGCCACTACAAAGGTAATGAGGGAGCAGAAGGATCAGAATCAGGTGATTAGAGCAGCTGCTTTCATATTAAAGGGGCTGTCTGTGAAGATTCCTTTAATTAGCTGAAATAACTAATTGAAGATTAGGATGATGATGGATATTTTGTGTCTTTTTGTCGGCATTTGCATTCAGCGCATGTTCTCAGCTTCCAGATATTGCGTTGTTCTCCGGTATGAATCTTTGCAAAATCGGTGACTCCAGCTGCAGCTCTTCATCAAAACCAAGAGTCTGAAGTCGTGTTTGAAATCCCGAGATATCAGTTATACAAAGAGGCAATAAAACTTTCCTCTTATACGTATTGCATTTGTGATATCCCCCCTGGGAACAGCTCGTCCCATATTTGTCACATTAGATATATATTGGCGCACGTTCTCCTGAGTGCAGCCTATAATGAGCGCAGTAATGTGCTGCATGCGGTTTAATGACAATCTGCAATCAATGGCAACGAAAGAAAAATGGCCCCGAACATTCTTGTGTTTGTTATCATGCAAACCCTGTGGCATTTACATTATTGATCCATCATGAAAGCTGACATTATAATGTGTTAGCGCTCAGAAGGATACAGCGACTAAATATATGGTGAGAGCAGCCCCCGACTGCGCCGGTTTCTGTATGTTTTATATTCAAATATTTATTATTTCACTCTTTTTGTGTCAATACGTATATATATAGATACAATTGTATTACATGTAACACTGTAGGATTATGGGCAGGACTTGACGGACTTCTGTCTTTTTCCAGTCTTACCCACCATGTAAAAATAGTACAATTCTCCTGGTGTCCGGGAATCAGCAAGAAAATAATTAAGAAAAGACAGCAAGGTCACTACAAATTATCTTCAGAAAACTGTATTGCAAATGTGCAAACGTTTTCCACATTCTTCTTTTAACATAAGCAACCCTTAGTTAGTGACCCCCCCCCTCCCCCCCCTCCTCTCCCTCCTCTCCCCCTCCCCCCCCTCCTCTCCCCCCCCTCCTCTTCGAAAATCAGAACATTCCTCTCTGATAAATACTTTGTGTTGCTGGTAGAACCCAATGCCTTCTACTAGTGATGAGCGAGCATTCTCGGCTGAATAATTTG
This sequence comes from Bufo gargarizans, assembly GCF_014858855.1. Lineage (NCBI taxonomy): Eukaryota > Metazoa > Chordata > Amphibia > Anura > Bufonidae > Bufo > Bufo gargarizans. Next base: position 47,095,892 of record NC_058088.1, read on the forward strand.
GGTGCTCAAATACAATTTAATACAATGGGAGAACCCCAGGCACCTCCTGCTCGGAAGAGGAGAAGGTGTCTGGTTCATAAAAAAAGGTAAGAAATTGATGGAAACCCCATCAAAATGGTTTGGCAATAGCATTAAGAGGATGGCTGGATGCGTCTTAGACTCCTATTATGCACGACATACAATAGACAACCACACAAAGGCTATATGCCAAAAGCCCGGTATGTGGAAGCCAACAATCTATCCATGAGACAGATACAGCCAGCACACCTTACAATGACAGCCTTGTGCACTATGAGGTATTCCAAACCAGCTCTCATCTGACTGAGAGCCAGTAAACCTCAAAGGTATTGTACATCTGTTGGATGGCTTGGGTGGACCTGCGCACCTAGATCAATATCATTAGGGTGATTGTCCTAACATAATATTCAATAACCTTTCTCTACAGTTTTGTCATGGTAAAATGCATTTGCATAAACATGGGCATATGGGAAAGACATGCAAATGAGCAGAATCTCTCATGAACAGCGCCCTCTATTAGTTGCATAGTGTGATGACAAGACTATTCGCTGAGATCATATTCGCTATATCTAATATTTAAAGCTGAGTGTATGTGTGTGTATGTCCTGCTAAAGGACTCTGCACCGTTGCATTTAGAATTATGAAATTTGGCACACAGGTACATCAGGTGTCTGGGAAGGTTTTAGACTACGGGTCTCAGCTCTCTAGGACGTACCATTCCTGAGATATAAAAAAAAAATGCATTAGCCAATAGAAGCTTGGTCACATGACCCTTATCAGCCAATAGAAGCTCTCAGGTCCTCCAGCCTCCACATACAGTTTTGCTTCAGGTTTCCATAACAACCCAGCCATTTATCTTCACTGCTGTAGGAGATCTTTAAAGGAAATCTGTCACCAGGATAATTGCTATTGCAGTAAAGCCATGGCCTAATAGCACTTAGTACCTTATTTCTAGATGTGCCTTTGTTCTAGCAATAGATGTTTTTATCCTCTGAAAATCCAGTTTACTTGAAATGCAAAAGAGCCAGTAAGGTGCCCAGTGGGGCGTCACTCTTGCAGGAAGGAGCCCAGACACGCTCCCTGCCACAATGTGTCCACCCTCAAAAGTACTTAAAACCCCTGCCCCAGGACCTGCTAAGCCACGCCGCTGATCTGGTTAGGCCACACCCCCTCCCACTCCTGAGCCAACAGGGGTTGAAAAAAATGAAGGTAAAAATCAACTTCTGTCAGCTGCAGGGGTGGGGGGGGGGAGGGAGGGTGACTTTCTCGCTGCAGCTTACACTCAGACAGCACAGTGCTGCTGTCTTAGAGTAAGCTGTTCAAAAGGACACGCCCCTGATTCGGTTAGGCCACGGCCCCTCCCACTCCTCAGCCGACAGATTGAAAAAATGAAATTAAAAATCAACTTCTAGGTCCCGCTAATCCACGCCCAGATCTGGTTAGGCCATGCCCCATTCCACTCCTGAGCCGACGCGGATTGAAAAAATTAAGGTTAAAATCAACTTCTGTCAGCTGCAGGGGTGGGAGGGAGGGTGACTTTCTCCCTGCAGATCACACTCAGACAGTACAGTGCTGCTGTCTTAGAGTGAGCTGTTCAAAAGGGAACGCCCTTGATCCAGTAAAGGCCACTGTTAAGGGGGCGGGCCCCTGTGGAGGTCACTGTCAAGGGGGTGGTATGCTCTGAAAGTCACTGTTAAAGGGGAAGGCTGGTGTAAAGGTCAAAGTTAAGGGGGTGGGCTGCTGTGGAGGTCCAATTTTAAGGGACGGGACACTGTGGGGGGTCAGTGTTAAGGGGTGGGGGGCTGTAAAGGTCTCTGTTAAGGCGGCAGGGTGCTGTAGATGTCACTGTTAGGGTCCATTCACACGTCAGTATTTTCCTATATCCCGATTTTCGGTCCGTTTTTTGCGGATCCGTTGTTCCTGAAAATGTTTCCGTATGTCATCCGTTTTTTGCGGATCCGCAAAAAACTGAAACATGTATAAAGTTCAATAATCAAATAAAGTTGTTTGGATTTCTTTGAAAAAAAATTGAAAAATAAAATAAAAAATTTGTTATGTGTTTCCAGGAACGGATTCCGCATAAAACGGATTACATACGGAATGACATCCAAATGTCTTCCGTTTTTTGCGGATCCATTGACTTTGTATTGTACCAGGATCCGAATTTTGCGGACAAGAATAGGACATGTTTTATATTTAAACGGACATGCGGAACGGAACAACGGAAACGGACAGCACACATTGTGCTGTCCGATTTTTTCCAGGACCCATTGAAAATGAATGGGTCCAGATCTGGTCCTGATCTGTTCCGCAAAAAACGGAACAGATCAGGAAAGAAAAAACGGACGTGTGAATGGACCCTTAAAGTGGATAGTGTTGATATATTTTTTTAACGACACATGCAAACATTAAATGAAATAGATTAAATATACCCGAGTGAAGCCGGGTCCTTCTGCTAGTTACTGTATATTTGTTTTTTAGAATATTCGCAATATTCAAAAATATATATATATATAGCAATATAGCGAATATTATGTAATAATTATGTAGTTAGTCAGTGATAATATCTGACACTAGAAAAGCCGGGTAATAACTCAGTGTAGATCGCAAGTTATTATCCAGCTTTCCCAGTGTCAGATATCATCCTAGTGTAGATCGCGAATATTATAATCGCTAATTTTTATTGCAAATTTTCCATGCAAAAGGCTACACTAATAAGCTTGTCATAAGACTCAGTCTAATATTCTTGTCAGAAGACTATGAAACCAATAGATGGCGCTATTGAGTTATGAACAATGCCATCTATTAGTTTCATAGTCTTCTGACAAAACTATTAGTCTGTTGTCATAAGACTGTAAAACCAATAGATGGCGCTGTTCATAACTCAATAACGCCATCTATTGGTTTTCATATTCTTATGACGGCTGAAAAACAAGGCAGATTCTGATCATTTGCTTGTCTTTCCCATATGCCCATGTTTATGCAAATGAGTTGTAGGGTGGTCTGTAACCATGGAAACGAGCAGTGTATAATTTGAAGGAAAAATGAATCCAGCCAGCAAAGGAAGCAAAATGGATAATAACAATATATTAGTAAGTGGCTTGTATTACCGTAACTTTCTCTACATGATAAATGCCACTTACTGAAGTGAGACAACCCCTTTAATGATTTCCAGGTGCAAGGCAGGGTCCCTTGGTGCAGCTGAGGATGTCGGTGCAGTGTAGCAGCACAGGAAATAATTATTTACTGAACAATTCTTTACTGAAGATTCAAGTTTCAGTGCATTAATCACAGGTTCAGCACGCATGGACTGGCAGATGTCTTACAAGTGCAGTTTCCACAGATGCTACAGGTTGCAAGGCTATGATTGAGTTAACAGGTACATTAGTCTCTTGGGAGCACTTACCCTGCTGTAATTTTCTAGCTGACTAAGCGTCCAGGCGCAGGGGCGCAACACTTTGCTTTCTCTTTCTATACACTGCAACCACAGGGCCGACCCCGACATCAGATTACACTCTGCACCTTCTTTACAGTTTTCTGTACTCACAAGGTACAAGTCCACAGTATCCTCAGTGGGATGTGGGTCTTTTTTCATGAACATAACCATATTTTCAGTCCGCATCTGATGCACATTTTTTTGTGGATCAGATGCCGAACTATTAATTTCAATGGAGCCACAAAAGAAGCAAACAGCATTTTGCGTGCTTTTCTCATCCGTATGTCCATTTCATGGCCCCATTAAAAAGACAGAGCTTGTCCTATTCTTGTCTGTTTCGCGGAAAACTCTGGAATCCGTTTAGCTAGAATCCATGTTCTGCAGATCCATGATTCTCAAACTGCAAAACACATGTGGCTGTGTGCATGAGGCCTTATGCAGGCGGCCAAACTGCTCTGTGCACAGGCACCAGAAGAAAACTTTTGAAAATGTAGCTATGGAGGCTGGTGGTCCTTATCAGTCAGAAATTCTCCACAGGCTTCTATACTGCACCTCCTCTTTACATCTGGCCTGCTCCTCAAGTATAACTTTGCTCTTTTCATTTGTCTTTCCCTTATGTCTGGCTGATTCAATGCAGAACTGGTTTCAGCTAGCTCTTAGCTCCACCTAGTGGTTGGCGGATGTGGCCTGTTTTCTCAAATCAGCAATTACAGAAATATACAGCAAATGACAGTTTTGGTTTGCAGCAGCTTAAAATGTAGAAAATGCACAGTAAGCAGCCTTTTTTGCAGTGGAGCACTGCTCTGCATATGCGACTCTGAGTCTGCAACCTCCCACAAGATCAGCATACTCCTCTCTGCTGGTAGACTCTATTCCTCCCAGTAATTTTCAGTCTATGAGATCTCCTAACATAAAATACTCTGTGCTGCTGAAAGTACTCAGCAACTTCTACAAGTAATGCTCAGTCTGCAAACTCTCCAAAGATCAACACACCACTATACTGAAATACTCTGCACCGCTGTGCTGTTCTTACTAAGTAATTCTCAGTCCCACAACATCAGCCTTTACCTGAAATACTCTGTGTTACTGGTGGAACCTGCTCTATCTATTCTGGCACATTTTGGTGCACTTTATTCCAAAATCTAGGTCCCCTCACCTTAGTAAATGTGGGTAAATATTTGTAGATTTCCATCACATATTACTTTTCATCTTCAGGTTTGTCACCACAATGTTTTATTCCTCCCACCCTAATCTGGCCGCTCCCGTCCCCCTCATGTCCTCCACTGTGGCTCAGGGTGTGACTTTCATGAAGCCCGGACGGTTTAATGGCCGTGAGTCAGTCTATTAGCGGCCTAAGTGTGCAACATTATTACAGCTCAGAAGCCTTCACATCCGCTCTCAGGTGCGGGGAGACTTCATTAGGGGTTACATTAAAAGAATCGATCATTAGCATATCGCTGGTGATCCAGACGGGGACGTAAAAAAGGAAAGCAGAGGGAAGAATCAGTCACCTTGGGATGTACGTCCATGAATACAGGGTTCTGATGACTCCAGTTCATGTCACTTCTGTAAACGTACTCAGTTTATCACATCAATTTATGGTTTTTACAATCCAAAGCAACACAGAAATACCCAATCTTGGAACTCTGCTCATCCTGAGCTTCCTGGTTCATGAATATAACGCTGACAGATAATGCCTATAGGCTCTGACATATCAGTCAATAATGGTTGTCGCTAGGGTCGAGCGAATCGACTTCAGATGAAACATCCAAAGTCGATTCCCATAAAACTTGGTTAGAATCCTGTATGAAGCGAGCGCTCCGTACAGTATTAGAATATATTGGCTCCTATGAGCCGAAGTTATTACTTTGAGAAGTCTCGCGGGACTTCAGGTAATAATTTCAGAAATTAATTTCTACTGTAAAAAACTTTTTACCGAACTCGGGTTCGGATCCACGGCACCACTAGTAACCGAACCCGAGTTCGGTAAAAGTTTTTTAGAGTGGAAATTAATTTCTGAAATTATGACCTGAAGTCCCGCGAGACTTCTCAAAGTAATAACTTCGGCTCGTAGGAGCCAATACATTCTAATACTGTACGGAGCAGAAATAGTTCAGTGCTGCAACTCATACAGAGAAGAGCTGCAGCGCATGGAATTATGGGAGATCACAACAACGGAGAAGATGTTATAGGATATGTAGGAAGAAACAAGGGGTCGTCATTGATGGGCGGTACGTGTCACCGAGGTTCCTGGCCCCGGTGAGGTAAGAGCCGTTTTTTTTCATGAAGTGTCAGTATTGCAGATTGCAGTCTGACACTTCAGCTGGTTAGTATGGCTGTAAAGCTGATCCGGGACAGCTCTTACTGGGAATAGCCAAAGTGCTGGGTGGGTGGCTTCTCCCCACGTTCCAGGCCGGGTCTTGGAGGCTTATATAAAGCAGTCAGCACTGTCAGGTGTGTGGATCATCCTCCATCTCACAGTGAAGCTGTGGAGTCTCTGTGGTTTGGGATCTGAAGACGTGTGCTCCATAACCGCTAACAATGGCTGCAGTAAATACTGGAACCGACTCAGAGGCCGAGAACAAATGAGCAGTCAGACAGCAGCGGGCGTCATCCTAGACTCGTGTCTCTTCTCTCTAATCAGATCCTTAATGCTGCCTACGAGTAAATTATCATCTGGAGCAGGACGAGGAGCTTCTCCACATTGTTGTATAATCAGAAACCTTCCTCCTGGCATAAATTCAAGCTTTTAATTGATTAGCCGCTGGGTCACAGTAACTTTTGATATGACCCTAATCAGACGCCGCCGTCCTCGCTGCTCCTCGCCTGGTCCTGGCTCACAGCTGGCGGCCTCTTCTTTAAGATTTGTTGTAGACTTTTTCTTAAAAAGCTTGAACGTCTCAATGGGAATCATTAACACAGCTCATGGCGTTAATCTAGCTCGTCCTGTCCCGTCACCTGCCGCGCCATTCTCACCATCCTGCACCGAGCTACAATGGAAAACGCAATGTCTCCAGATAATACTCATCACAGTCACTGTAGCACTTGCTCATTTCCCTTTGATAGCTTATTGCGTGAGAGACTCTTAGATACTCTCAGCCCCCCCCCCCCCCCCCAGCCGTGCCTGTCATGTCTGCAGTACTCTACAGGACTACCAGTCTCATCATCTCTGGGGGTCATTATCTGTATTTAACCCCTCATATATGGATCTAAAAAATGCTTTTCACGAAAAAGTTATCAATGGTACCGGGCTCCATTAGTAGAGACTTCACGCCTGCGCCTATGACAACACTTCCTGCTTCCGTGCTTTGACGCAGGCCCTTATAACATCCAAATAAATAAAAATAAAAAAGTCAGATTTTGATTGGCTGCTGTGAAGCTTAATGTTAACATTGACCAGATCACAGGGACAGGAAGTGTTGTCATGGGGCACATCATCACATTTATGACTAAATGGTAACAATATGAGCACAAGTTGACTTTTGGTGAAACAAAGCTGAAAATACTATTAAATAAGCTTGAAAGGATTACAATAAAAAAAATAAATAAAATAGAAATATAGAAACATAGAATATGTCGGCAGATAAGAACCATTTGACCCATCTAGTCTGCCCAATATACTGAATACTATGGATAGCCCCTGGCCCTATCTTATATGAAGGATGGCCGTATGCCTATCCCATGCATGCTTAAACTCCTTCACTGTATTTGCAGCTACCACTTCTGCAGGAAGGCTATTCCATGCATCCACTACTCTCTCAGTAAAGTAATACTTCCTGATATTACTTTTAAACCTTTGCCCCTTTCTGTTTTTTCCCAGAAACAGCGCCACTCCTGTCCATAGTTTGAGGTTGGTATTGCAGCTCAGATGAAGTAAAGTTGGACTTAATGGCAGTACCATCTACACCTTGTGGCCCTGTTCTTGGAAGAAAGCAGCCATGTTTTTTTAATTCTGGACAACTCCTTTAAGGGAGATCTATACGTGGGAGCTAGCTGGTAACGATGAAATATAGGAATAACCAAACATGGTAGTCACAGGGCAATCACCGTCACCAATATTACCTATTGTCTCAGTCTATTTATGACACATGGCTACCAAATAATATGCTTGTCCCAGGGGTGCACCTAGCCTTTCTGCTGCCTGAGGCGAAAACTGAAAATGGTGCCCCCCCACCCATGCCAATTTCTTAACCTAACCCCATTGCCACAATGAAAGCGCTCATTGCCCATGGCCCTTCCGCTGCCCCCCTCTTGCCCCTACCTGGTGCTGCCTAAGGCGATCGCCTCACCTGGCCTCATTGGTGGCTTGTCCCTTCAATAGTTAACATTTACAATAATAAGAATATCAGATCCGTTAACAGCAGCCTGCTGATGGGTTCTGGACAGAACGTGGATGCATTGAAACCAGACAATATAAACTGGAAGAAATTAGTAAAAAACACAAAACTCTAACATTCACTCTATAGTCATCAGATGGAAAAATGTTGATAATATTATCAACATTTTTCCATCTGATGACTATAGAGTGAATGTTAGAGTTTTTTTTTTTTTATATTGATGGCTGATTCTCAGGATAGGTCATCAATAGTATTGAATAGTGGAATTTGGTCCGAAGTTTAGGAAAACTTTGATTTGCAAAGAATCTGAATTTACTTGCACCTCGTGTTAACGAATCAGGTTTTCTTGCACGTTACAAAGTAAAATTAAGTGTAGAGGAGGCAAGCCCGGGAACGCAATATCACCCATAATCCCATGAATCCAGCCAAACCTCAGATCACCCTGTGTGATGTCACAGCCCTATGAAACACTCATCCTGCACGGTCTCCGCCATTGCCCTGTGAGCTGAGTGCAGGGAGGGACGTGGCAAGTGCTCATTCACTAGGGACAGTGTTGCTGAAAATTATAAATTAAAGAATATTGGAGGGAGAGTGCAGGGAGAGTACAAGGACAGTGTAGGGAGACTGCAGAGAGAGTGCAGGGACAGTGCAGGGAGACTGCAAGGAGAGTATAGGGACAGTGCAGGGAGACTGCAAAGAGAGTACAGGGACAGTGCAGGGAGACTGCAAGTAGAGAACAAGGACATAGCAGGGAGAGTGCAGGGAGTGCAGGGAGAGTAGAGAGAGTGCAGAGAGAGTGCAGAGAGAGTGCAGAGAGAGTGCAGAGAGAGTGCAGGGAGAGTGCAGGGAGAGTACAGGGACAGTACAGGGACAGTGCAGGGAGACTGCAAGGAGAGTATAGGGACAGTGCAGGGAGACTGCAAGGAGAGTACAGGGACAGTGCAGGGAGACTTATTCTGCATCAGTTTTATTTATTTATTTCTACATCAGCCGTAAAATAAGATTCAATACCAATAATATAAAGCCTTTATTAGTCCAGTGCCAGTGTGCCAACCAATACCATCCAGTCTGCACCCCTTTGCAGGGCCAGATCTTAATGATGACCATCCTCATCTTTTGCTGGCTTTACTTCTTTCAAAGCATCCTTCTTGGTCTCCATGTCCTAGAAATGTCAGCAAGATGCTGGAGGAGCTGGATGTTCCTGATGACTTATTCTCATCGACATTAGATGATGTGGAAAAGGAGGAAAAGCAGATGGCAGAAGAAGGGCTACCACCTGTAGGGTGAGCGCTGGGGTTGGAGAAGTGGGTATGCCAGAGCTGATTAATATTCTGTGTTTACTGTCACAGGAGATTGTAGGAAAGAGCAGCAATAATCTGCATATTGTGCCCCCACCTCATCAGCCAAACCCCAGACTAGCAACAGCCCCTGTTTAAAGGTGCATTAAAAGTGTCACGTGACCATTAACAACAAAGAAGTACTAAACAGTGCGGTCTTTATTATTTCCATTTTACTGATTTTAACTATTTTCATTTTATGCACAGCAATGGTACCTGATGGAACTCCTTGGTTTATAATGGGTCTGTCAGGCTTCCATCACGGTGACCATCATTAGACCTAGAAGCATAGGACAGCGTGCTGCGCTACATCTCTGGTCAATTATGATGGAATTTCCAACTAATGTTCCTAATAAAACCTCCGATGCAAATGTGAACAGAACCTGAGTCTGTGTCAGCAGTGGATTTCCCGGCAGATTTTCTGCATTGTTTCCACTTTCTTCTTTCGTTACAAATTGTTTCTATTTGTAAATGATTGAAACAACAGAGCGGCTCCCCCTTCACGGTGAATGGAAAGAGTCTCTTTTTACCGCGCTCTCGTACAGTAGGGTCTCCTGTAGCAACGGATCCAATGTAATACCAAATAATAGGCGACTCACACAGGCATCCTCATCAAATACGAGAAAATCCCGCAGAGCCTCACAGAACACTAATAATAACACTCAAAATTGAATTTGTACTTAAAAGTGGAAGCACGCAAGAAAATTCTAGCGCTCCGCCGAGGATACATGCGACGGCTTGGAGGGTTCAGCATCAGGATTAATCACAAGGTAGTTCTTGAGCCGAAGGATCTCATGGGAAAAGTCCATTTTTTCTTTCCATTGTCTTACAGGGTTCTTTCTACAGAATGTTTTTTTTTTATCATTTCTATAAATTTAGTAAATAAGTAAATTTTATTTAAATGGGCTTTCTCACAGCTGACATTTACCCACCATCCCTATAACTATATATACACACCATATATATAGTCCCTATAGTCCCCTGCTTTGAAGAGTAAGGACTCGCTGACCACTGTATAGTTACCCTTATATGATGGAGGTATTATCCACTTAATAAGCACTTGTCGGCAGGATCAACCCTATTATACCTTACACACTGCAGGATAGGATTGACCCTGTTGATTAAAATGATATGTGAGTTGTAAAAACCTGTTGCTGTGTTCCTCGAAGGAAAAAAACAAAAACAAAAAACTTTTGTTCTTCAGTGCACTGAGAGGTGCTGCCTATCCCCTTAGTGCACTGAAGCTCCTCAGCTTTCCAGTTAAGCCCCGCCCCACAGTGCACTGAAGCCCTCATTTGCATAAACAATAAAAGTCTTCTTTCTCGGGAACGCTACAACCACAAGGCAGGTATCATTTTGATCAGCAGGATCAACCCTACCAGGCAGTGTGCCTGGTTTAACTGGGTTGACTCTGCTGACAGATGCTATTTAAAGCAGTGCATACCTCCACATCAATATTGCTCTGCCAGATCCTATAGGAATCAGAAAGAAACACATCTCTGTATCCTTCTGCATGAAATCAAAGTTTTTAAAAACATTTTTTCTCATACTTTCTAAATAAATAGAAAAACCTAGAAACTATATTGCCATACAGTGCAAAGTAATATCGCCATGCATTGCCCACAGAGTCCTGACCTTCAGTGCATAAATAATGCCACACAATAACCTCTAGGGCGGGCAGCACTACCATATAGTGCCCTCAAAATATCTCCATACATTTTGCCCACTATAATGCCCTGTAATGACCAAATAGAAGCTGCCATTACATGTCCAAAAAAATACCGCCATGCAAAGCCTAAATAGCCAAGGTTTTAATGGTAAAGTCTCAAGCTTCTTTCTTAAGTTGCCCCCTGGGGTCCAATCCTAGTGGACCTATAAGGAAATTAGGACCCTCAGCAACTAGTTTGCCACCTCTTACAACCGTTCCTGCTTCTACAAGTGCCACATTACTGCTCTGCACAATTAGGGGCTTGTAAAGCTATGAAATGCCCTGGTACATGAGGCCTGAGTCCAAATATCTTACATAGAGGCAGTTTACAGATGTAGCAAATATAACTTGACACTTAACCTGTTAAATACACAGTGGCAACAAAGTTTAACTTAACTTTTCAATGGTTTTTGTTGTTTTATCTCAATTTAAAGTTAGCAGAAACTGTGTCTTAAAGTGTCACGTTCATGTTTGCTATGTCTGTACATTTCTATCAGGAGCCATGTCATGAAAGGCATACAATAACCCCAAGCTGGACAAGGAACCAATAGGACAATGACATTTTGCTGCGATGTACGATCTCCCCACAGTAACATTCAGAGACTTTCTTTCCGCTCTATAACTATGAATACATCTGTACTACTTAACATCCTTGGCCTTGGATACATAATTCAGTGGGTTCGTTCTCGGAGCAGATTTCCAGTTACTATGCAAGTGTAAGAATCACTTTGTCAAAACAGAACTGAAATTCCAACATTTGCTACAAAATTTGCTTCTCACTGAGAACCCGGGACGATGATAAAAGAAGACTCGAGACGTCGCAGTCCGGGGCGAAAATGATACAAAGTCATGTGTTGGCCCTAGAGATGATTTACAGTTTAATTAGTAGCTAGAAAAAAGGGAAAAAAAGATTTTTTCAATGATCCATCTTGTGCCTAACTTTACCAGACACTTCTATTGGATTTAAAGGGCAACGCCAGTAAAACTTGTAGTATTTGGATTGTGGTGTGGATACTTTAGGCTCCCTGCACTGTTATAGTATGGTTTATACAATGTAGCAACTTATGATTTTTTTCTTTTCTTTTTTAATCTATGACCACGCCTACAATGTATACAGTCACGTAACAATAAACCCCGCCCAGTGAATTATCTAGATTTAAAAAAAATGGTTGGGTGGGATTCATGCATCCTATGACAAGGCTGTAACAATAAATAATGCTTGATACAATGTTCCAAGCTGGATCTTTATTTGTCATCATGGGGTATACTCTGCCCTCTGCTGGTGGATTGCAGTATATCAAGGCTTATTTGAGGTGTATTTGGGTCTTTCAGAGCCTCAGCAGCCCCCAGTCCAGCCCACCTTGTGGGTGTGGAACCATGTGTTCACCAACAGATTGGACTTTGAATTACTCTTAATGGTGTTATCCTGGCAGTGCCCTGGTTTTCATTACTGTGCAGGGGAACCATCATGCCACTACCTCCTAATGTAGTCTCTGTATGACTGACAACTGGCCCACGGGGGTCAGAGACACAAGTGCAGGCACCCACGGGGCAGGCAAAATAATTGGCAGAGACAAGCTGAGGTTGTCAGGCAGAGTATGTGCTATATGGCAAACAGTCCGAGGTCACGACAGGTAGTGGAGGGTCAATATGGAGGTCAGGCACAGGTCAGACAGCAGAGGGTCACAATCCAGGAAACAGACATGGTTGGTACATGGGCAGAGAAAAGAACGACACATCTTCCCACAGTGGAAGATGCCTTAAGTACCCCAAGGTTGGTCATTTAAGAGCCAGATGTGGCGAGCACCCTACAGGCTGCAGAGAGTGAGGCTGCGGCCTGAGAAGAGAGGTCAGGGCTACTCTGGTGGCCAGGACCACTAGGAAGGAGAAGGGAAGGACCAAAGGTTCTGGAGCACAAAAGTGGAGAGGCCGGTGAGTAGAACAATGTCTGTGTCCACCAGGAACAGTGAAGCGGCAGCAGGCATGGGCTAGTGATGAGCGGCAGGGGTCATATTCGAATTCGCAATATTTCGTGAATATTTTGTAGAATATTCGCAAATTCGAAAATTCACGATTTTTTAAACTCGAAAAATCAGCAAGATAATGATTGCGTAATATGCAAATTTTCGTAATTCGAATTTTCGGATTCAAATTTTTTATTGCGAATTTTTCAACTTACAACTATTAGACAAAGAAGATTATAGCACTATATTAGCTAAATTGCTCTATATTCGATTTTTTTCGAATATTCGCTATATTGCTATAACTTAGTTTTTTCAAATATTCGTAATATTCTAAAACAAGAATATATAGCAATATAGCGAATATTCGAAAAAAGCGAATATATAGCACAATTCGCAAACACTACTACTCCTAGAGTCAAGTATATTGCAGCCTTCTTATTGGCCCACAAGCTAGAAGCAGGGAGGGATCATGTGTACTGATAAAAAATAAAAAAAATCAAATAAAAAAAATAAAAGAAGGGGGAAACAAATTTGAATATTCAAAATTCTGAATATATATCACTATATTTTAAATATTCGCATATTTTCGAAGTACCCTATATTCGCAATAAAAATTCTAAATTCAAATATTCGTGAGCCATCCGTGTACAGGGAGAAGCAGCAGCGGCGGTGGGGGAACCAGGAGCGGGGTAAGTATATTCTCACGGAGGGGCCCGGTACATGGACGGGGCTGTTGTAGATACCGGATAACCTCTTTAATTACTATTACAGTCTGATTACATTTTTTTCCATGCTAGAGGAAGAGATAACGTCAAAAATGAGCACCATCATGGCGGCCATATGTGGTTGTCACTCCGCATGCTTCTAAGACACCAAAAGAACTCCACAAAGAGTTCCACAAGAGGTAATGTTATGTAGGAAGTAAGGATCCAAGCAGATTCTTCTTTACCCTGAGCTCCCTTATGTTCCTATGGTCTCTTGATCTCATGGCAGCCTTTAATGATCAGACTCATTTCCGTAATTAGGACCCAACAGTATATGGCGCTCACCCATATACACAAGTGCAGTATTACAGGACCGCGTACAGCCATCACACTCTACGGTATGTGTCAAGGACAATTAAAAAGAAGCTGGCTCAGTGGTTTTTTCCGACAAATGAACGCAAGTCTAATATATTCATCCTCATCCAAGCAAGAACCCAAAATGAACTAATGTATGGTAATGACTTGCTGAGACGGAAACCTTCGTATTTTATCACTTTTCAGCTCAACATTAATTGTTTATTACCTTCAGCCGCCACATTCTGGGACAACTGGCTCCACGATGAAGTCTACAATGGAAGCCTCGTGAAACGCCTGAGCAACAGATTCACTACTCTACGTTTTACTGGATGGCTCCTCTATAAAACAGATGGTCACGGATTAGACATATTATAGTACAGTCACATCAAGAGCTGCATTCAGAATTCTGCTGGATGTGGAACATCATCTTGCTACCTCTGCTTGTTCACTCTCTGTACAGAATATAAAGGGTTTCTGGAAAAATTACATGTTTTATATATGGGGCAGGATGGGTTAAAAAATAGGCATCACTGACCTCCCCTGCCGTGGCTGAGTAGGCACTTTCTTTTGTGTTAGGTCGGAACCAGGAAGTGGAGACCACCAGGGACCCAATAAGTGTCGGAACGGCACCATATATACTTGCACCATATACACTACGTGCAGAATTATTAGGCAAATGAGTATTTTGACCACATCATCCTCTTTATGCATGTTGTCTTACTCCAAGCTGTATAGGCTCGAAAGCCTACTACCAATTAAGCATATTAGGTGATGTGCATCTCTGTAATGAGAAGGGGTGTGGTCTAATGACATCAACACCCTATATCAGGTGTGCATAATTATTAGGCAACTTCCTTTCCTTTGGCAAAATGGGTCAAAAGAAGGACTTGACAGGCTCAGAAAAGTCAAAAATAGTGAGATATCTTGCAGAGGGATGCACCACTCTTAAAATTGCAAAGCTTCTGAAGCGTGATCATCGAACAATCAAGCGTTTAATTCAAAATAGTCAACAGGGTCGCAAGAAGCGTGTGGAAAAACCAAGGCGCAAAATAACTGCCCATGAACTGAGAAAAGTCAAGCGTGCAGCTGCCAAGATGCCACTTGCCACCAGTTTGGCCATATTTCAGAGCTGCAACATCACTGGAGTGCCCAAAAGCACAAGGTGTGCAATACTCAGAGACATGGCCAAGGTAAGAAAGGCTGAAAGACGACCACCACTGAACAAGACACACAAGCTAAAAGTCAATACTGGGCCAAGAAATATCTCAAGACTGATTTTTCTAAGGTTTTATGGACTGATGAAATGAGAGTGAGTCTTGATGGGCCAGATGGCTGGATTGGTAAAGGGCAGAGAGCTCCAGTCCAACTCAGACGCCAACAAGGTGGAGGTGGAGTACTGGTTTGGGCTGGTATCATCAAAGATGAGCTTGTGGGGCCTTTTTGGGTTGAGGATGGAGTCAAGCTCAACTCCCAGTCCTATTGCCAGTTTCTGGAAGACACCTTCTTCAAGCAGTGGTACAGGAAGAAGTCTGCAAGGTAAGAAAAACATGATTTTCATGCAGGACAATGCTCCATCACACGCGTCCAAGTACTCCACAACGTGGCTGGCAAGAAAGGGTATAAAAGAAGAAAATCTAATGACATGGCCTCCTTGTTCACCTGATCTGAACCCCATTGAGAACCTGTGGTCCATCATCAAATGTGAGATTTACAAGGAGGGAAAACAGTACACCTCTCTGAACAGTGTCTGGGAGGCTGTGGTTGCTGCTGCACGCAATGTTGATGGTGAACAGATCAAAACACTGACAGAATCCATGGATGGCGGCTTTTGAGTGTCCTTGCAAAGAAAGGTGGCTATATTGGTCACTGATTTGTTTTGGTTTTGTTTTTGAATGTCAGAAATGTATATTTGTGAATGTTGAGATGTTATATTGGTTTCACTGGTAAAAATAAATAATTGAAATGGGTATATAATTGTTTTTTGTTAAGTTGCCTAATAATTATGTACAGTAATAGTCACCTGCACACACAGATATCCCCCTAAAATAGCTAAAACTAAAAACAAACTAAAAACTACTTCCAAAAATATTCAGCTTTGATATTAATGAGTTTTTTGGGTTCATTGAGAACATGGTTGTTGTTCAATAATAAAATTAATCCTCAAAAATACAACTTGCCTAATAATTCTGCACTCCCTGTATACGGTAAAACAAAACGACTACTTTATAACCAAAAATGTAATGGAAATCAATGCACTGACATATAAATAGCAGCTCATGAGAGCAAGCAGAGCTGCAGTGTAAAGCACAAGGGGGAGACAGTAAGATTCAGCAATTGGTGGATATTAGACTTCAATAGACAGTGCAGCTGGAGTCAGCGGTCATCACTGTGTCCTAATGAGAAGAGCTAAGGCTACCGACACTGAAGAGAATAAACAGCAGGGAAGGGTTAATTGTAATCGCTTATTTGTTGTAATCTCTGCAATAAATTATTAGAGGTAGGACTTTTTGGCACTGTGGAGGCAGACAGCAGAACTGTGAGTGCAGCTTTGGATGTGACTGGAGTATAAGACCAGTACTAGATCTGTGCAGTGCGCTAGGACATAAATGCACAAAATGTAAAAGGGAAGTGAAAGTTTTCTTTAAATTTATTAACTGTAAATATGGTGAACATAAAAAGTAAGTGTCCCCATCCTGATAATCATGACGCCATCATAAAGTCTCAGCAATTCATCACGTCCGGTCCATTTGTGCTAAGGGTCCGGTTATTTGTTTCAGTGACGGCTTTATACTATTTAATTGCTCCGGGTCCAGAAGTCGACAACAAATCAAAGCGATTTGTAATGGTGCAGAAACCAGCGGCAGGGCGTCCGTCAGCAGACTTTATTACCGCCTAGAAATCATCAGATCTTCATTTCTATGAATCTTGGAGTTTTGCATCTTGTACTTATCGAAAACCTATTTGGAAGCTGCTTTGGGGGGGATTGCTGCAGGAAACTGAACACTCGTTATAACTTTCCTTTTCTGAACATAATTACCTGTTGCTGCAAAGAGGAGCAAAAGTTATTACATTGCACTGAACAGCACAGAAAAATAGGGGAAAAAAGTCACCTGTAAAATATAAGACCTTAAGAAGCTCTTTGTGTTAGATATATATATCTATATACACTACGGTATGTACGAAGGGTAGTCCTATGTATGGACACCCAGTCAGCATACAGATGGTGCAGACATCACCTCAACATGCTAAACACCCAGCTGAAAACTTTACTTTGATGTTCAGCACAACAAAAGCCATTACAATTGGCAAGTTAATGTTTGCTGTAACTGTACATTTAACGTTTGCTACATCTGCATTTTCTCACCCTCCTTACACATCCAAAACCAATATTTTGCATTGTTTCTTATCTGTACTGATGGCTGGATGAATAAAGAAGACTTTGCTGGGCAGGACAAGTGCTGCTTCTACATGTAGTCCGTCCAGCTAGTGGTATATAGCGGTGGATCAAACCTTTGCCATGGGGCCCATGGTGAGACGGCCTGCTGCTGAACTGTCTCTCCTATCTCTCTTCATGTAGCGACCAATGCAAATGATACATTTCTAGCTACCTGGAGCCACCACTAGGTGGAGCTCACAATATAAAAAAATATAAATGCTGGCTAAACATCAGGCTCCAAAATGTACTTTCCTTTTTGATATTATTGAATAAATAAAGATAAAAATGATAAAAAAATTTATGAAAATAATGAAATGAGTGAAAAAATCTAAATGGTGATACCTTCCCTTTAACATTTTTATTTTGATATTTCATATTTAATATTTTCACTTTGACATTCACAACGTTGTATGTCATTATTTGTATTTATTCTGTGGCACTGAATCATTTTATTGTTTCTACAACATTCCGTACAGAATTGTAACAATGTTTCCTACATCACTAGGATTGTCTGTGATATAACA
This sequence comes from Bufo gargarizans, assembly GCF_014858855.1. Classification (NCBI taxonomy): domain Eukaryota; kingdom Metazoa; phylum Chordata; class Amphibia; order Anura; family Bufonidae; genus Bufo; species Bufo gargarizans. The sequence continues at coordinate 47,113,713 of NC_058088.1, forward strand.
ACCCCTCCCCCACCCCCCAATAAAGAGGGAAGAGTCCAGAAAGGTGACTGTAATGACGTCCCCGTGATCCGGGAAGGAGCGATTTTCTCTATTCTAGGAGCCGAGTTATTTGTAGAAATAGTTTAATCTCCTCCAGATCGTCTTATCTAATAGAAGGAACCAGTAAAAGCATTTTCATCACTGTAATCTTCCTCCAATAAAAATAATCATACGTTCGAAAGGATGACGGCAGAAAATTCCTGACAAATTGCAGAAAAAAAAATGAGAATCCATCGAGTATTGTTTGGATTACATTAATTTTCAAAAGAAGAGGAAAATAACACAAGCTGACTTATTGGCGTGAAAATCTGCAAACCGAAGGAACCCGAGCTCGATGGGATCTGTACAAGCGGGAACATTCACGATGATGCCACTTCCCTTCCTGCACATTGGAAAGGGTTTGACCTCCTTGCAGTCACAGTTTGTTACAGTCTGGTTTCCACACTGTAGCAGATTTCTCCAGATATCCCAATGATACATGTTTTCCCATGTTACAAAATGTGTTCTCTTTTCTTAAAGGGACAGTCGCGTCTAAAACATTTATGGCACCAATGTAAAATTAGATTCCTGGCTTAGACTATGTGTAACACCTACCGGTACTACCAAGTTTGCTACTTGTCAATGATGTCACCACATCATGATGACATCACAAGTAAAGCAATTATAATACGGCATTTAAACAATGTGTCCATTTGCACAGTGTCAACCCATTTATTCACGTTATTAAAATTTCATGAGCTATTCAGGGAGGAGCTAAGTTTGTCACATGACAAAATATTTTTATGACATCATTATTTTTTCTTGAAGTGAGTTCTGAGTGAAAGGAGGGGGTTCGGCATAAGACAGAATAGCTACAGAGAATGTCCCTCACCTTGGAGGAGTCAGCAGCTCAGTGAATCCACTGATTTCAATAGGAAGTATGTAATGCCTTACTTCCCCTGCGGGGGAGCTGCAGGATAATTCAGCTACAGATTACAGACGGCCAGTGGAGGTAGACCTATTAGGACACTATCATTAGCTCAATTTTAGTACACCCTTTTAAAAAGACATCTTCTGCTCTGCTACATCCATATTATTTTTCTTGGCCAGCTGCAACTAAAACCCTAGCAGCCATATTGCTGCATTCCCGCGTGTCCTTTAGAATTCTCATTTATACTTTTCTTTTCTCCATGGATCGGTTAAAACTGAGAAACAACATTTTAATTATGGAGAGAAGTATCTGCATGTTCTACCGTCTCTAACCTGAGGTCGAGGGTTCTTCACACTGGCAGAGTTAACGTAATTTACCCTCTTCAGGTCACCGTCTTTCGGTACCCAGTTGCTTGGTCACTATGGGAACTGTTTATTGGCACAGCGAGGTCTGAATAGAAAAGAAGTCTGATGTGTCACACCTTGGTCACACGTAACTCTGCGCGGATAAAGCATCGTGAGGATAATGGGATGTTCTCATTTTACTCCTTTATTCAAAGGATAGGAGATGAGAGGATAAACAGAGATTGAGTTCTAGGTTTCACCTCCTCTCTGATCTCTCTAGACATTCACATGTCTGTATGTGTTTTGCAAAACACGGACACCGGCAATGTGCGTTCCGCATTTTGCCGACCGCACATCGCCAGCACTCTCGTAGAAAATGCAATTTCTTGTCCGCATATTCTATTTTTTTGCAGAACAAAAATGTGGATGCGGACAGCACATTTCGGCCCCATTGACAAGGAATGGGTCGGCATCTGTTCTGCAAAATTGCGTAACGGATGCAGACCCATTTTGTGGATGTGTGAATGGACCCTAATCAGGGGCCACTGGTGAGATTTCAATAGAAAACCGCTAGAGACCGCTAGAAAACCTTGGCATCAGGCAGGCTTAGTGCTCTTTTCTTTTTGGAAGAAAAGCTAATTTGAATATCTTTCCCAGAAACCCCAAGTTATGCAAATTAGCTTTGTGTCTAGCGCCGTCCAGTGCGGCAGCGCATATTCTCTGTGGTCCATGTGTCCCGGCAGCAGTGGCTTGTATTGTGAATAGTGTCTGTTTCTAGTTTTGTCAAGTCCTGGTGGGGTGAAGTTCCTGGCTTCTAGTATGTCTCTGTATCTGCCTGAGTCTGCGGGGTTAATTCCCCAGTCTGAATCTGTTGCTGTCTTAGTCTCCTGTTGCACCACCTGTCTGTCACTGGCTCGTCTGCTTCTCTATTCTCTGGGTTGTCTGTGGTCCTGAAGCCTGGTCTTGTGTCTGTCAGTTCTAAGTTCCCTGTTGTTCGATATGGTAAGATTCCTGTTTCTCTGCTAGTCTGCCTGTGATCCATATTTTGCAATATGCCTGGACCTCTGGTGTGCCAGCATCTCTATACCCTTATAGGTCAGCTGTCAAGTGTATTGGGACCATCCCAGGAGGTAGCAGTTCGGTTACTCCCCTGCAACAAAGACCAGATCCCTATATAGGGGTTAAAGGGTAAAGACCAGGGGAGCACCAGATTAACACCCTTAGGCCTCTTTCACACGGGATCATGTGATGAGCGCAGTGACATCACCACAGGTCCTTTTCCTCCTGCACAGCAAAGAAGAAGAAAGAAGAGAAGCCAGGCCTGCGCGAACAAGTGGATTGAGGTGAGTTAAATTATATATTTTTTTAACCCCTCCAGCGCTATTGTACTAAGTATTCTGTATTACGAATGCTATTATTTTCCCTTATAACCATGTTATAAGGGAAAATAATAATGATCAGGTCTCCATCCCGATCATCTCCTAGCAACCATGATTGAAAATTGCACCGCATCTGTGCTTGCTTGCGATTTTCACGCAGCCCCATTCACTTCTATGTGGCCAGCGTTGCATGAAAAACGCACAATATAGAACATGCTGCGATTTTCAAGGAACGCACAAGTGATGGGTGAAAATCACCGCTTTTGTGCACAGCCCCATAGAAATGAATGGGTCTGGATTCAGTGCGGGTGAAATGCGTTCACCTCACGCTTTGCACCCGCGTGGAAGAGGCCTTAGGGTTTGGCCCAAAGTCAAACTGGTCACTTGTCACAGTGGTTCCACATTACCGCTGATCCTCCTGATCCATAGCAGTTCCATGAAAATATTGCTGTCGTTGGATTCAAAGCCATAGCTCGTGGCCACTATAACTCACGAGGACCTCCAAACACCAGACCAACATATATACCTACATGAAAAGCCAAAATATAAGATGACTGAGCTCGAAAGGTGTCAGACCCTGATTACATGGATCTGTTATATTGCAGGATCCACTGATTACCGACGCTGACAATAGACGTATAAATTCCATATCAGAAAAATGGAAACAGAATAAAGAAGTAACATTTTCACTTTGGAAGACCTGTGATGGGAGTCAGACAGGGGCAAATTGTCTATGTAATCTCGTAGTCCTAATTAGAAAGACTATCAGTCCTGCCTCCCATTATTCAGAATGCAGGGTACGACTTGCTTCATGAACCTGTAATTGTAACCTATAATTATAAATATGAAATTAAACTGTGATAAGCCGGCTTCTTGTCACATGGCATTACCTGCTCCGCTAATTTGTAAAACCTGGTGCACACGCTATTAAAGAGAGTACAGAGTGTCCTGGTTTCTACACAATCCTGCTGTATTATTTTCTATGCAAAATGTCATTAACTTACATAGAAGCTCCAGTAATATATTCCCATGTGTTATAATGCAGCCCATTCACCGCGATTCATAATGTGCATTTTTAATGACCGGGTCGGCTGTATGGCAACGGCTCATGTAACAGTAAAGTGGCCGCACTCTCTGGGGGGGACCTATTATTACACATGCTTTGTACCATTTATTGTTTTAGACAGGGTCACACTTTTTGTTATACCTTGGCAGATAAGGGGTGTGATTTAGCAAAAAGGGTATGACATCAAAGAGTCCTGCATTAAAAATAATATTGTGCAAAAAAAAAAAAAAAAGTTCCTGTTTTGGCATAAAGTACGCCAACAAAGCAGTGGTGTAAAGTTTAAGGAGACAGATTTATGGCCCAGAATCAGCCGTGGTACAACTGGAACAGTTTAAAGCTGTCTGTCTAGATGTTAGGCAGTATTGGTAAATGTGTCTTTTTCAGTAACATGGCGGTCACTTTAAGAGGAGCAATACAGATAATACTGCCTCCCTGTATTCCCCTGTAAATGATGAACGTACAGATAGCACTGCCTCCCTATATTCCCCTGTAAATGATGAACGTACAGATAGTACTACCTTTCTGTCTTTCCCTGTAAATGATGTAGATACAGATAGTATTGCCTTCCTGTATCTTCATGTACATGATGTAGGTACAGATAGTACTGCCTCCCTGTCTCTTCATGTACATGATGTAGATACAGATAGTACTGCCTCCCTGTCTCTTCCTATAAATGATGGAGGTACAAATATGACTGCCTCTCTAACTCTCCCTGTAAATGATGTATGAACAGATAGTACTGTCTCCATGTCTCTTCCTATAATTGATGTAGATACAGATAGTACTGCCTCCATGATTCTCCCTGTAAATGATGTAGGTACAGATAGTACTGCCTCCCTGTCTCTCCCTGTAAATGACATAGGTACAGATAGTACTGCCTCCCTGTCTCTCCCTGTAAATGATTTAGGTACAGCTAGTACTGCCTCCCTGTTTCTCCCTGTAAATGATTTAGGTACAGATAGTACTGCCTCCCTGTCTCTCCCTGTAAATGATGTAGGTACAGATAGTACTGCCTCCCTGTGTCTTCCTGTAAATGATGCAGGTACAGATAGTACTGTCTCCATGTCTTTCCCTGTAGATGACGTAGGTACAGAGAGTACTGCCTACCTGTCTCTCCCTGTAAATGATGTAGGTACAGATAGTCCTGTCTCTCCCTGTAATTAATGTAGGTACAGAAAGTACTGCCCCCCTGTCTCTCCCTGTAAATGATTTAGGTACAGATAGTACTGCCTCCCTGTGTCTTCCTGTAAATGATGTAGATACAGATAGTACTGCCTTTCTATCTCTCCCTGTAAATGATGTAGGTACAGATAGTACTGCCTCCCTGTCTGTCCCTGTAAATGATAAAGGTACAGATAGTACTGCCAACCTGTCTCTCCCTGTAAATGATGTAGGTACAGATAGTACTGCCTCCCTGTGTCTTCCTGTAAATGATGTAGATGCAGATAGTACTGCCTCCCTGTTTCTTCCGGTAAATGCTGTAGGTACAGATAGAACTGCCTCCCTATCTCTCCCTGTAAATCATGTAGGTACAGATAGTACTGTCTCCCTCTCTGTCCCTGTAAATGATAAAGGTACAGATAGTACTGCCTCCCTATCTCTCCCTGTAAATGATTTAGGTACAGATAGTACTGCCTCCCTGTTTGTCCCTGTAAATGATAAAGGTACAGATAGTACTGCCTCTCTGTCTCTCCCTGGAAATGATGTAGGTACAGATATTACTGCCTCCCTGTCTCTCCCTGTAAATGATGTAGGGTCAGATAGTATTGCCTCCCTGTCTCTCCCTGTAAATGATGTAGGTACAGATAGTACTGCCTCCCTGTCTCTCCCTGTAAATGATGTAGGTACAGATAGTACTGCCTCCCTATCTCTCCCTGTAAATGATGTAGGTACAGATAGTACTGCCTCCCTGTGTCTTTCTGTAATTGATATAGACAAGGATACAGTCGCCCACCTTTCAGTTGGCTGAATTAATAGTGAAATCTAAATGTGTTTTGTATGGTTTTACATAATTCTGCAGAACTATATTGATTTATCATGATGTACAAATACAGGATAGGTTATCAATATGAGATTGGAAGGGGTCTGATTCTCGGGACCCCCACCATTCAGCTGTACACAGAGGCTGTGTGTCACGGTCGTATAGTTTGACCATGTTGCGGTTGCGGTGCAGACTGGTTGCCGGGGGCAGTGAGTAGTTTTCGGTTTGCACGTGCACATCCCCTTGAAGTTGTGTCTCCCTGTTGTGTGGTGGGCGTGGGGTTAATATCCGGACTTGGTTAGATCAGGGCGTGGTCTCTTCTTGCTATTTAGCCTTTGCTTGTAGCTTGGAGGTTAGTTGTGCTCTAGCCTTGCTTTGGGCTGGAAGCTATGCTCCATTCTGTGGCTTTCCATCTGCCCAGAACTGTGGCACTCTGTGAGTGCTGAGACTTTTTCCTAGGCCACGTGACATCACAATCATCTGTTACATGGCCTAGGCGCAGCTCAACTCCATTCAAGTCAATGAGACTGAGTTACAATACCAAGCACAGCTGCTATCAAACTGATTGCGCTGTTTGGAGGCCGCCACACTCAACGGAGCTCCGTGGCATCCTCAAACAGCTGACCGGCGGGGGTCCCAGGAGTCAGGACCCTGCCGATCTCATTGTGGACCTATCCTGAGAACCCTTGTCTATATGGAAATCTCAGAGAACCCTTTTTACGACGCTTTCAGCTCTGCTACATCTCTAATTTTATATCCTTTAGTTAGGTCATAGTGTAAAAATAAAACATGCCAAGTGGGTACAAACTGGTAAACCAGCCCTGCAGTAATAGGGTGAGACTGTATGCCCAGTACACACCATCGAGGTGGTTGATAAGACTCTGCACAGGGATCTTTTTGAGACAGAAGAGGGGGCTAAATTCAGAAGATGGCTTTGTTGCCCATTTCAGGGGTAAATCTCGAAGCCTGGGAGGAAGTGAGAAATTCCTACAGCTTACACATGCAGAAAGACCTTGTGCAGAATATTAAATACCTGCAATGTGTGGGGAGCTTGTGCACAATGTGGATTATATATTTAGATCCTCTGCTTTCCAGTTTTTAGCAGCTGAATAGGTCACAGATCAGCAATCCTGTGAACTGACTTATCTGCAAGATGATTCAGCGAGCTAAATGAGTCCTGCTGAATTACCTGCTTCATTTGCATCCATTAACATAATTTAAATTATATGTTGACGACAAACTCGTAAACAGCTAAACTCGCTGCAGGAAATGAGACCAAAAACATTTTACTGACGAAAGATATTAATAAATATTTAAGAAATACTGAAATAAATAAAAATTATTATTATCCTCCAAGAGGAGATGGGAGGGTGCCCCTATTCAGTGCAGTAGGAGACCCATAATTCTGTCCTATTGTCCTCAACATATCTTGAGATGTTCCGCGTGAGATGACCAACTTTTATGATACTCTGCCACCAGATGTCTATCCTATGTGTATCTACATGGTCTATATGTGGCCACCCAGTGGTTATTATGCGAATTGCAGTCTGACAAAGGTTTTGCTACTATGTCACATTAGTGTTTTTTATTTGCTACATGATAAACTACACTCCCAAACCAAATCAGTAAGAGTGGACACATCTGTATAAGGCAATTACCCTAATAATGACAACGCTACATTGGGACATTACTTTCCAAAGTCCCTGCATTACGTCAATCTCCAAATGTGCTTTACTGAATTCGGCATGGGGGAAACACCTAAACCACAGGTCCCTCACAATTTTTTCTTGCCCTAGTGTTAATTTGGGGTAATATAACATTGACCCTGATGCCAAGGTTCAATGGCACTGTGTCATCATTAGTATCACAAGAGCACAACACCATGTAGTAACCACCCGGGGAGCCACATACTGCCTGAAAGTCACGAGTGGCTCATGAGCCGTGGATTGGGCAACTCTGAACTAAAAAGTGTGAGACTAAAGCAATAATCTATGGTCTGTGTTGACCTAAAAACTGAATAGTGCATCTTTTCTTCGCGTCTACACCGACCTCAACATCTAAAGGCTCATCTCTATGAGAATAACAATATCATTGACATTGAAAAAAATATATAATTTTTGTTAGTGGTTACCATGAATTAAAGAACAAAATGCACAGATTCTCAGAAATTCTTTTTTAGACTCCCTGATATTTAGTTTCCAACTTCCTCATGTGGACATGTTCTTCCCAGTAACACATGTTGGATCTGTCTGTCTTCCCAGGAACACATGCTGGATCTGTGTGTCCTCCCAGTAATACATGCTGGATCTGTGTGTCTTCCCAGTAACACACGCTGGATCTGTGTGTCTTCCCAGTAACACATGCTGGATCTGTGTGTCCTCCCAGTAATACAAGCTGGATCGGTGTGTCCCTCCAGTAACACAGGCTGGATCTGTGTGTCCTCCCAGTAATACAGGCTGGATCTGTGTGTCCTTGCAGTAACACATGCTGGATCTGTCTGTCCTCCCAGTAATACATGCTGGATCTGTGTGTCCTCGCAGTAACACATGCTGGATCTGTGTGTACTCCCAGTAATACAAGCTGGATCAGTGTGTCCCTCCAGTAATACATGCTGGATCTGTCTGTCCTCCCAGTAACACATGCTGGATCGTTCTGTCCTCCCAGTAACACATACTGGATCTGTCTGTCCTCCCAGTAACACATGCTGGATCGGTCTGTCCTCCCAGTAACACATGTTGGATCTGTGTGTCCTCCCAGTAATACAGACTGGATCTGTGTGTCCCAACCAGTAATACAGACTAATATGTGTGCCCTCCCAGTAACACAGGCTGTATCTGTGTGTCCCTCCCAGGAATACAGGCCGGAACGGTGGGTTCTCCCAGTAATACAGGCTAGATCTGTGTGTCCTCCCAGTAGTACAGGTTGGATCGGTGTGTTCTCCCAGTAAAACAGGTTGGATCTGTGTGTCCTCCCAGTAATACAGGCCGGATCGATGGGTCCTCCCAGTAATACAGGCCGGATCTGTGTGTCCTCCCAGTAACACATGCTAGATCTGTGTGTCCTCCCAGTATTACAGGCCGGATTGGTGGGTCCTCCCAGTAATACAGGCCGGATCTGTGTGTCCTCCCAGTAATACAGGCCGGATTGGTGGGTCCTCCCAGTAATACAGGCTTGATCTGTGTGTCCGGCCAGTAATACAGGCTGGATCGGTGTGTCCCAGTAATACATGCTGGATCTGTGTGTCCTCCCAGTAATACAGGCCGGATTGGTGGGTCCTCCCAGTAATACATGCTGGATCTGTGTGTCCTCCCAGTAATACAGGCCGGATTGGTGGGTCCTCCCAGTAATACAGGCTGGATCTGTGTGTGCTCCCAGTAATACAGGCTGGATCTGTGTGTGCTCCCAGTAATACAGGTTGGATCTGTGTGTTCTCCCAGTAATGCAGGTTGGATCTGTGTGTCCTCCCAGTAACACATGTTGGATCTGTGTGTCCTCCCAGTAATACAGACTGGATCTGTGTGTCCGGCTAGTAATACAGGCTGGATCTGTGTTTCCTCCCAGTAACACATGCTGGATCTGTGTGTCCGGCCAGTAATACATGCTGGATCTGTGTGTCCCTCCTAGTAATACAGGCTAAATCAATATGTCCCCCCTGTGATACATACTCCCTGTCTACAGTCTGTATGCCCTGCCCTTTGATCATCTCCACCTCTCCACACATATCTGCCATGTACAACCTCCTCCCCCTCCCTGCTGCTATCTCTAACACTGAGAGAAGCCATCAGAAAGAGGGGCAGAGCTCTCGTGGACTTATGTCAGTGGCATCAGCTAGGTGAATGACATAACTCCACAAAATGGTAAGAGAATTTTAATGACAACCGTCTAGAAGCTTGCTTCATTCTGAATCAAAGAATCAAATAAAAAAATATATATATTTATGTCCATTATTTTTTACCTTTTGCTATTTTATTTACTGAAGAAGATCGATGAAACCAGACAAGTTTTACTCTCGACAATAACATACAAAGACGTTTTATTTCTAGTTTCGCTGCACTTTACGGCAAACACCACTTTTTGATGTCACCATAACTTTTCTCTTCAAAGAAAGCGGTTGTTTGGGGCCTGATTTCATGTTATTTTTACATCAAGTGAATTAGGCTGCTCTGTGATGTGCAATTTGCTTGAATCTCGCCGACCATCTCTGTCATTTTATCATTAACAATAAGCCTACTCCACTTATTCACATACCTGCCGAACTCCAACAGCGAAATTGAAAAAAAATTACACAGATTGTAGTATTTTCGTTTTACTCAGTTTAGAGAGAAATATAATCAAATCTGACTCAGCGAGGCAGATCATTAAAGGGAGAAAGGCACCTCTGAAATAATTTGGTGTCTATGTAATAAATAGGGCATTCTGCATGTGTCACCTTAGATGGCCTAAAATTAATGTCTGTTCTTGTGTACCAGTTGTTTTTTTTCTTTCTACTAAAGAGATAAAGCATTATATGCTGCTTAATTTGATCGTATATCTTTATAGCCGTTGAAGTTCCATTTTCTGATACAGCGGTCTATATCCCCTACTTAAACACATGAACTATATGAATAGCTTGTCTACCTGTAGCCACCACTAGGGGGAGCTCAATACAACTATAATAACTCACTAATAAAGTAAGCTCGTAAGCTCCCTCTAGTGGTGGATACAGACCATACTGGTCGTACTGCTGTCTGGGGCTCGGTGTGAATGCTCAAGGAGGTAGGGGAAGATTTAATCACCACTTAATTTGGGACATTGTATATCTTATTAGGCAGTTTAAAATTTTGCAGACCACAGAATTGCCCTTGCAGACAGCCAGAATTTTATCATATCACTATGCCTATGCAGAGGATTAGGAGCTCTGTATCAAAAAAATAGAAGTAATGAATTAAAGGGGTATTCCCATCTTAGACAATGGGGGCATATCGCTAGGATATGCCCCCATTATCTTATAGGTGCGGGTCCAAGCGGAGCGGGGAGCGCTGTGGCTGGAGGACCCCAGATTTTCTGGGGTCCGTCCACCAAGCGCTAATCCCCGGCTCTCCCATAGAAGTGAATGGGAGTGTGCCACGCATGCACAGCTCATGGTCCCATTCATTTCTATAGGGCAGACGGCAATAGCCGAGCCAGCGCTCGGCTATTTTCGGTGGCCCCATAGAAATGAATAGAGGGCGGCTGCGCAGTGCACTCTACTTCACTTTCGGGGCTCCGTTCTCGATATAGGTGCGGGTCCCAGCGGTGGGACCCGCACCTATAAGACAATGGGAGCATATCCTAGCGATATGCCCCCATTGTCTGAGATGAGAAAACCCCTTTAATCAGCACCAAATAACAGATCTATGAATGAAACAGTGTCAAAATAGGGTCAGATACAGATAGTGACTAGAGTTGAGCGAACACCTGGATGTTCGGGTTCGAGAAGTTCGGCCGAACATCCCGGAAATGTTCGGGTTCGGGATCCGAACCCGATCCGAACTTCGTCCCGAACCCGAACCCCATTGAAGTCAATGGGGACCCGAACTTTTCGGCACTAAAAAGGCTGTAAAACAGCCCAGGAAAGAGCTAGAGGGCTGCAAAAGGCAGCAACATGTAGGTAAATCCCCTGCAAACAAATGTGGATAGGGAAATGAATTAAAATAAAAATTAAATAAATAAAAATTAACCAAAATCAATTGGAGAGAGGTTCCATAGCAGAGAATCTGGCTTCCCGTCACCCACCACTGGAACAGTCCATTCTCAGATATTTAGGCCCCGGCACCCAGGCAGAGGAGAGAGGTCCCGTAACAGAGAATCTGTCTTCATGTCAGCAGAGAATTAGTCTGCATGTCATAGCAGAGAATGAGGCTTCACGTCAGCCACCACTGCAACAGTCCATTGGCATATATTTAGGCCCAGCACCCAGGCAGAGGAGGGAGGTCCCGTAACAGAGAATCTGTCTTCATGTCAGCAGAGAATTAGTCTGCATGTCATAGCAGAGAATGAGGCTTCACGTCAGCCACCACTGCAACAGTCCATTGGCATATATTTAGGCCCAGCACACACACAGGCAGAGGAGAGAGGTCCCGTAACAGAGAATCTGGCTTCATGTCAGCAGAGAATCAGTCTGCATGTCATAGCAGAGAATGAGGCTTCACGTCAGCCACCACTGCAACAGTCCATTGGCATATATTTAGGCCCAGCACACACACAGGCAGAGGAGAGAGGTCCCGTAACAGAGGATCTGGCTTCATGTCAGCAGAGAATCAGTCTGCATGTCATAGCAGAGAATCAGGCTTCACGTCAGCCACCACTGCAACAGTCCATTGTCATAAATTTAGGCCCAGCACCCAGGCAGAGGAGAGAGGTCCCGTAACAGACAATCTGGCTTCATGTCAGCAGAGAATTAGTCTGCATGTCATAGCAGAGAATGAGGCTTCACGTCAGCCACCACTGCAACAGTCCATTGGCATATATTTAGGCCTAGCACACAGGCAGAGGAGAGAGGTCCCGTAACAGACAATCTGGCTTCATGTCAGCAGAGAATCAGTCTGCATGTCATAGCAGAGAATGAGGCTTCACGTCACCCACCACTGCAACAGTCCATTGGCATATATTTAGGCCTAGCACACAGGCAGAGCAGAGAGGTCCCGTAACAGACAATCTGGCTTCATGACAGCAGAGAATCAGTCTGCATGTCATAGCAGAGAATGAGGCTTCACGTCAGCCACCACTGCAACAGTCCATTGGCATATATTTAGGCCCAGCACCCAGGCAGAGGAGGGAGGTCCCGTAACAGAGAATCTGTCTTCATGTCAGCAGAGAATTAGTCTGCATGTCATAGCAGAGAATGAGGCTTCACGTCAGCCACCACTGCAACAGTCCATTGGCATATATTTAGGCCCAGCACACAGGCAGAGGAGAGAGGTCCCGTAACAGAGAATCTGGCTTCATGTCAGCAGAGAATCAGTCTGCATGTCATAGCAGAGAATGAGGCTTCACGTCAGCCACCACTGCAACAGTCCATTGGCATATATTTAGGCCCAGCACCCAGGCAGAGGAGGGAGGTCCCGTAACAGAGAATCTGTCTTCATGTCAGCAGAGAATTAGTCTGCATGTCATAGCAGAGAATGAGGCTTCACGTCAGCCACCACTGCAACAGTCCATTGGCATATATTTAGGCCCAGCACCCAGACAGAGGAGAGAGGTCCCGTAACAGAGAATCTGGCTTCATGTCAGCAGAGAATCAGTCTGCATGTCATAGCAGAGAATGAGGCTTCACGTCAGCCACCACTGCAACAGTCCATTGGCATATATTTAGGCCCAGCACACACACAGGCAGAGGAGAGAGGTCCCGTAACAGAGGATCTGGCTTCATGTCAGCAGAGAATCAGTCTGCATGTCATAGCAGAGAATCAGGCTTCACGTCAGCCACCACTGCAACAGTCCATTGTCATAAATTTAGGCCCAGCACCCAGGCAGAGGAGAGAGGTCCCGTAACAGACAATCTGGCTTCATGTCAGCAGAGAATTAGTCTGCATGTCATAGCAGAGAATGAGGCTTCACGTCAGCCACCACTGCAACAGTCCATTGGCATATATTTAGGCCTAGCACACAGGCAGAGGAGAGAGGTCCCGTAACAGACAATCTGGCTTCATGACAGCAGAGAATCAGTCTGCATGTCATAGCAGAGAATGAGGCTTCACGTCACCCACCACTGCAACAGTCCATTGGCATATATTTAGGCCTAGCACACAGGCAGAGCAGAGAGGTCCCGTAACAGACGATCTGGCTTCATGTCAGCAGAGAATCAGTCTGCATGTCATAGCAGAGAATGAGGCTTCACGTCAGCCACCACTGCAACAGTCCATTGGCATATATTTAGGCCCAGCACACACACAGGCAGAGGAGAGAGGTCCCGTAACAGAGAATCTGTCTTCATGTCAGCAGAGAATCAGTCTGCATGTCATAGCAGAGAATCAGGCTTCACGTCACCCACCACTGCAACAGTCCATTGGCATATATTTAGGCCTAGCACACAGGCAGAGCAGAGAGGTCCCGTAACAGAGAATCTGGCTTCATGTCAGCAGAGAATTAGTCTGCATGTCATAGCAGAGAATGAGGCTTCACGTCAGCCACCACTGCAACAGTCCATTGGCATATATTTAGGCCCAGCACACACACAGGCAGAGGAGAGAGGTCCCGTAACAGACAATCTGGCTTCATGTCAGCAGAGAATTAGTCTGCATGTCATAGCAGAGAATGAGGCTTCACGTCAGCCACCACTGCAACAGTCCATTGGCATATATTTAGGCCCAGCACACACACAGGCAGAGGAGAGAGGTCCCGTAACAGAGAATCTGTCTTCATGTCAGCAGAGAATTAGTCTGCATGTCATAGCAGAGAATCAGGCTTCACGTCACCCACCACTGCAACAGTCCATTGGCATATATTTAGGCCCCGGCACCCAGGCAGAGGAGGGAGGTCCCGTAACAGAGAATCTGTCTTCATGTCAGCAGAGAATTAGTCTGCATGTCATAGCAGAGAATGAGGCTTCACGTCACCCACCACTGCAACAGTCCATTGGCATATATTTAGGCCCAGCACCCAGGCAGAGGAGGGAGGTCCCGTAACAGACAATCTGGCTTCATGTCAGCAGAGAATTAGTCTGCATGTCATAGCAGAGAATCAGGCTTCATGTCAGCCACCACTGCAACAGTCCATTGGCATATATTTAGGCCTAGCACACAGGCAGAGGAGAGGTTCATTCAACTTTGGGTAGCCTCGCAATATAATGGTAAAATGAAAATAAAAATAGGATTGAATGAGGAAGTGCCCTGGAGTCCAATAATATATGGTTATGGGGAGGTAGTTAATGTCTAATCTGGACAAGGGACGGACAGGTCCTGTGGGATCCATGCCTGGTTCATTTTTATGAACGTCAGCTTGTCCACATTGGCTGTAGACAGGCGGCTGCGTTTGTCTGTAATGACGCCCCCTGCCGTGCTGAATACACGTTCAGACAAAACGCTGGCTGCCGGGCAGGCCAGCACCTCCAAGGCATAAAAGGCTAGCTCTGGCCACGTGGACAATTTAGAGACCCAGAAGTTGAATGGGGCCGAACCATCAGTCAGTACGTGGAGGGGTGTGCACACGTACTGTTCCACCATGTTAGTGAAATGTTGCCTCCTGCTAACACGTTGCGTATCAGGTGGTGGTGCAGTTAGCTGTGGCGTGTTGACAAAAGTTTTCCACATCTCTGCCATGCTAACCCTGCCCTCAGAGGAGCTGGCCGTGACACAGCTGCCTTGGCGACCTCTTGCTCCTCCTCTGCCTTGGCCTTGGGCTTCCACTTGTTCCCCTGTGACATTTGGGAATGCTCTCAGTAGCGCGTCTACCAACGTGCGCTTGTACTCGCGCATCTTCCTATCACGCTCCAGTGCAGGAAGTAAGGTGGGCACATTGTCTTTGTAGCGTGGATCCAGCAGGGTGGCAACCCAGTAGTCCGCACAGGTTAAAATGTGGGCAACTCTGCTGTCGTTGCGCAGGCACTGCAGCATGTAGTCGCTCATGTGTGCCAGGCTGCCCAGGGGTAAGGACAAGCTGTCCTCTGTGGGAGGCGTATCGTCATCGTCCTGCCTTTCCCCCCAGCCACGCACCAGTGATGGACCCGAGCTGCGTTGGGTGCCACCCCGCTGTGACCATGCTTCATCCTCATCCTCCTCCACCTCCTCCTCATCCTCGTCCTCCTCGTCCTCCAGTAGTGGGCCCTGGCTGGCCACATTTGTACCTGGCCTCTGCTGTTGCCAAAAACCTCCCTCTGAGTCACTTCGAAGAGACTGGCCTGAAAGTGCTAAAAATGACCCCTCTTCCTCCTCCTCCTCCTCCTCCTGGGCCACCTCCTCTTCCATCATCGCCCTAAGTGTTTTCTCAAGGAGACATAGAAGTGGTATTGTAACGCTGATAACGGTGTCATCGCCACTGGCCATGTTGGTGGAGTACTCGAAACAGCGCAACAGGGCACACAGGTCTCGCATGGAGGCCCAGTCATTGGTGGTGAAGTGGTGCTGTTCTGTAGTGCGACTGACCCGTGCGTGCTGCAGCTGAAACTCCACTATGGCCTGCTGCTGCTCGCACAGTCTGTCCAGCATGTGCAAGGTGGAGTTCCACCTGGTGGGCACGTCGCATATGAGGCGGTGAGCGGGAAGGCCGAAGTTACGCTGTAGCGCAGACAGGCGAGCAGCAGCAGGATGTGAACGCCGGAAGCGCGAACAGACGGCCCGCACTTTATGCAGCAGCTCTGACATGTCGGGGTAGTTGTGAATGAACTTCTGCACCACCAAATTCAGCACATGCGCCAAGCAAGGGATGTGCGTCAAATTGGCTAGTCCCAGAGCTGCAACGAGATTTCGCCCATTATCACACACCACCAGGCCGGGCTTGAGGCTCACCGGCAGCAACCACTCGTCGGTCTGTTGTTCTATACCCCGCCACAACTCCTGTGCGGTGTGGGGCCTGTCCCCCAAACATATGAGTTTCAGAATGGCCTGCTGACGTTTACCCCGGGCTGTGCTGAAGTTGGTGGTGAAGGTGTGTGGCTGACTGGATGAGCAGGTGGAAGAAGAGGAGGAGGAAGCCGAGAAGGAGGAGGTGGCAACAGGAGGCAAAGAATGTTGCCCTGCGATCCTTGGCGGCGGAAGGACGTGCGCCAAACAGCTCTCCGCCTGGGGCCCAGCTGCCACTACATTTACCCAGTGTGCAGTTAGGGAGATATAGCGTCCCTGGCCGTGCTTACTGGTCCACGTATCTGTGGTTAGGTGGACCTTGCCACAGATGGCGTTGCGCAGTGCACACTTGATTTTATCGGATACTTGGTTGTGCAGGGAAGGCACGGCTCTCTTGGAGAAGTAGTGCCGGCTGGGAACAACATACTGTGGGACAGCAAGCGACATGAGCTGTTTGAAGCTGTCTGTGTCCACCAGCCTAAATGACAGCATTTCATAGGCCAGTAGTTTAGAAATGCTGGCATTCAGGGCCAGGGATCGAGGGTGGCTAGGTGGGAATTTACGCTTTCTATCAAATGTTTGTGAGATGGAGAGCTGAACGCTGGCGTGTGACATGGTTGAGACGCTTGGTGACGGAGGTGGTGGTGGTGGTGTTGGTGGTACATCCCCTGTTTGCTGGGCGGCAGGTGCCAACGTTCCTCCAGAGGCGGAGGAAGAGGCCGAGGCGGCAGCAGCAGAATAGGCCGAGGCGGCAGCAGCAGAAGAGGTAGCAGGGGGAGCCTGAGTGACTTCCTTGGTTTTAAGGTGTTTACTCCACTGCAGTTCATGCTTTGCATGCAGGTGCCTGGTCATGCAGGTTGTGCTCAGGTTCAGAACGTTAATGCCTCGCTTCAGGCTCTGATGGCACAGCGTGCAAACCACTCGGGTCTTGTCGTCAGCACATTGTTTGAAGAAGTGCCATGCCAGGGAACTCCTTGAAGCTGCCTTTGGGGTGCTCGGTCCCAGATGGCGGCGGTCAGTAGCAGGCGGAGTCTCTTGGCGGCGGGTGTTCTGCTTTTGCCCACTGCTCCCTCTTTTGCTACGCTGTTGGCTCGGTCTCACCACTGCCTCTTCCTCCGAACTGTGAAAGTCAGTGGCACGACCTTCATTCCATGTGGGGTCTAGGACCTCATCGTCCCCTGCATCGTCTTCCACCCAGTCTTGATCCCTGACCTCCTGTTCAGTCTGCACACTGCAGAAAGACGCAGCAGTTGGCACCTGTGTTTCGTCATCATCAGAGACATGCTGAGGTGGTATTCCCATGTCCTCATCATCAGGAAACATAAGTGGTTGTGCGTCAGTGCATTCTATGTCTTTCACCGCTGGGGAAGGGCTAGGTGGATGCCCTTGGGAAACCCTGCCAGCGGAGTCTTCAAACAGCATAAGAGACTGCTGCATAACTTGAGGCTGAGACAGTTTCCCTGGTATGCATGGGGGTGATGTGACAGACTGATGGGGTTGGTTTTCAGGCGCCATCTGTGCGCTTTCTGCAGAAGACTGGGTGGGAGATAATGTGAACGTGCTGGATCCACTGTCGGCCACCCAATTGACTAATGCCTGTACCTGCTCAGGCCTTACCATCCTTAGAACGGCATTGGGCCCCACCATATATCGCTGTAAATTCTGGCGGCTACTGGGACCTGAGGTAGTTGGTACACTAGGACGTGTGGATGTGGCAGAACGGCCACGTCCTCTCCCAGCACCAGAGGGTCCACTAACACCACCACGACCATGTCCACGTCCGCGTCCCTTACTAGATGTTTTTCTCATTGTTATGGTTCACCACAACAACAAATATATTATTTGGCCCAATGTATTGTATTCAAATTCAGCGGGATATAAATTTGAGGCCTAGTATTTAGGCGCTGGGTGACCGGTATGGGTTTAGTGACAGAATTAGACTTGGAAATGCACAGTAGCGGGTGTGTGTGAAGTTATTCTGAATGACCCAATGTGCACCTTCAATATGATCTACCCTTTTAGGGATAGATTTCAAATAGCTCTGATATAGCAGAAACGACTAAATTATGAAATTGCTAAATTGGGAATTGTATTTCAACCCAGAACAAAAAATGTGCTTTGACGGACACTAAATAACTTTCCCAGCCACAACAGGACAGCGGTAACGAGAGATTTAGCGGGATATACATTTGAGGCCTAGTATTTAGGCGCTGGGTGACAGGTATGGGTTTAGTGCCAGAATTAGACTTGGAAATACACAGTAGCGGGTGTGTGTGAAGTTATTCTGAATGACCCAATGTGCACCTTGAATATTATATACCCTTTTAGGGATAGATTTCAAATAGCTCTGATATAGCAGAAACCACTAAATTATGAAATTGCTAAATTGGGAATTGTATTTCAACCCAGAACAAGAAATGTGCTTGAACGGACACTAAATAACTCGCCCAGCTACAGCACTAAGGACAGATTTAGCGGGATATAAATTTGAGGCCTAGTATTTAGGCGCTGGGTGACCGGTATGGATTTAGTGACAGAATTAGACTGGGATATGGCCAAAAAATAAACAGACTATTGCTGGTTAAATGCACTTGGTGTGACAGCTTCACCCTGATGTAGGCTTTAGCCAAAAAACAACCACACCATTGAGGGTTAAATGCACTTGGTGACAGGCGCAGCTTGCCCCTGATTTAGTATATGGCCAAAAAATGAACAGACTATTGCTGGTTAAATGCACTTGGTGTGACAGCTTCACCCTGATGTAGGCTTTAGCCAAAAAACAACCACACCATTGAGGGTTAAATGCACTTGGTGACAGGCGCAGCTTGCCCCTGATTTTGTATATGGCCAAAAAATGAACAGACTATTGCTGGTTAAATGCACTTGGTGTGACAGCTTCACCCTGATGTAGGCTTTAGCCAAAAAACAACCACACCATTGAGGGTTAAATGCACTTGGTCGCAGCTTGTGCTGGCGCACCACAAGACACAAAATGGCCGCCGATCACCCCAGAAAAATGTGACTGACAAACGGTCTGGGCAGCCTAAAAACAGTGAGCAATTGAGGATCAGCAGCTCAATGATCCACAGCTGCAGATCGATCAGTTAATCAAGTCCTTTGGAGGAGTTAATCTGCCTAATCTCGCCCTACTGTCGCAGCCGCAACCTCTCCCTACGCTAATCAGAGCAGAGTGACGGGCGGCGCTATGTGACTCCAGCTTAAATAGAGGCTGGGTCACATGGTGCTCTGGCCAATCACAGCCATGCCAATAGTAGGCATGGCTGTGATGGCCTCTTGGGGCAAGTAGTATGACGCTTGTTGATTGGCTGCTTTGCAGCCTTTCAAAAAGCGCCAAGAAAGCGTCACAAAAGCGCGAAGAAAGCGACGAACACCGAACCCGAACCCGGACTTTTACGAAAATGTCCGGGTTCGGGTCCGTGTCACGGACACCCCAAAATTCGGTACGAACCCGAACTATACAGTTCGAGTTCGCTCATCCCTAATAGTGACTTCTAACACTTACTAGTAAGTGGCAAGAGCAGTCCAGAAATGTCCCATGTCCTCCAAAGGTCTTGTTTGAAACATAAAGAAAAGTTAAATATATATATTAAAATAAAACACCACCAAAATTATATAAATAAATAAAAAATAAAAGAAAGAAATAATAAAATTTATTAAAACGCCACCACAACCCATATATCAAAATGAAAGGAGACTTGAAATATATTTGTGGTCGGGGCTATCTAGGAAAGACGAGCCCCTGGACAACCTTCCCCACCCCACCTACCTAACTGGACTAAGCGGCTTGATTTGTGCCATAACCGGTGTGTAGTAGGGACACCTGAAAGAGGGCATACCCTGGAGAATGTAACCAGTATGAGGGCGGGTTGGGAGGGAACGCCTCTCTGATGCAGAACATGGGGGAGGACGCCTGGTCTGTTAATGCAGGCTCCAGGCGCCCCACAAAACACAGGCCAATTAATCGGCCTTAACACTTGTGGTCGGGGCTATCTAGGAAAGACGAGCCCCTGGACAACCCCCCCCCTTCCCCCCCACCTATCTAACTAATTGGACTAAGCGGATTGATTTGTGCCATAACCGCTGCGTAGGAGAGACACCTGAAAGAGGGCAAAACACCACAACTGCGGAGTAGCAAGTTTATTACCAACAGTATCACATAACTAACTTCTGAAACGCCGACAACATCTCATGTTTAGGCTGAGGAATGTATCTATTAAAACAAGAGGAGCGCCATCGACTGAGCTTATGGATAACATGAGCCGGGACCTTGTTTCTGGAGGCAGCTGAAATAGCCCCTATCCCGAAAGAGTGCACCGACACGGAAGAAGGATTTAAGCCTAAATTAGACACTAAAATGCGGACATGCGCCACAAACAATAGGAAAAGGTAACAACGGACTTTCGGGGTCTCGGTCAGCTAAGGTGATCAGTAACTGTTGAAGAACCTGCACAGGGCACCAGCAATGGGAAGCTGGGAAAAAGTAACCTGAGTGGGGGGACCTGTCTGAGAAATCTTGGTAACTGGCAACGACAACACAAAAGCGTCAGGAGTCCGACTCAACTGGCTGAGACTGATAAACCTGCTATTAGTGGTAGTATGAGTGAACTCGCTGGGTCTCATGAAGCCATAAAATGCAAGGTAGACAGCAGCTTTGAGCACCAGACTAGGGAGGACCCCAAAAGGGTCTCTATCCAACATATTGGACAAGTCTCAAAAGACTTCACTGGTAATAAGCTCTCTGCGCGGTAAGCCTTCCGGGAGTGTCTTCTCTCAACCCCTCAAGGCGGCTTTTATGACATGGGCGGAAAACAAGGACCTCCTATCAGGATAACTAAGGGCGGTGAAATGTTGAACCCCGGTCAGATAAGACCGGACAATGTTATAAGACAGCGAGCATTCTGAGTGACAGTAGTCAATGAACACCAATATATATGCTACAAAACTAACATCCCTTTGTGGATATTTATCTTGAAACTTGCAGAATAACTTCCAACCTGTGTTATAACTCTTAGCCGTATTAACTGACAGTGACCTGGCTACTAGGCAGTGTGCCGTATCCAGATGACGAGTTAGTCCAGAACTAGTGCCGCATAAGGAGTAAAAGTGGCCCTTAGTCGTCTGCTTCTGGCATGACCTGCGAAAAAGTTAGCTCGTGACAACGCATCAGCCGCCACGTTCTGTGAGCCTCGGACATGGGAGCAACAGTAATGAAAATTAGGTAGCAGTGGATGAATTATCTAAAAGAAACACAACTGTGGAATTGGCCCACAAGCTACCCCACACATACGCAGCCGCCACAATAGGGAATATTTCAAACAGAGCAGACGTCTGCAGAAAATTCGGAACCTGCCTAACTTCATTGGGCTCAGTACCCGCCAACCAGTGGGTGTCAAAAATGGCAGCAAAACCATAGCCAGCTGCCGCATCAGAAAAGACCATGGGAGACGAAATACTGGCGGCAGGGATGAAAAAAGAAACCACGTTCCAGGGGCTCAGAAAATGGTCCCAAATGGCCAGGTCTGCCATGACCTGTACATCTAAGTGCACTGAGCTATCCTGAGGCGCTGCATCGGGAAGGATGGCCAACAACCGGGAAATAAAGGACCTACCCTGGGGAATAATACGCATCGCAAAGTTTAACATGCCCAATAATGACTGTAAATCTGCCTTCGTTGTCACCCTGACTAACTTATCTTCTGGCAGTCTGGATAATAGTCCAACACAGTCCAACACAATCCCTAGAAAAGTGATAACAGAGGAAGGGCCTTCAACCTTCTTAGGTGACACCGGCACACCTAGCTGAGAAAAAACAGCCAACAAAGTTTCGACTCCCTGCGGTGTACCACCTGGGGAGTCAATCAATAAGAAGTCATCCAGATAGTGGATGACATGTTCGCAGTGGAACTTGGACTCCAGGATCCAATGCAGAACCTGCGCAAACTGATAAAATAACCAAGGGCTACTCTTGGAGCCGAAAGTTAACTTCGTGGCAAAATAATACAAATACCTCCATTTAATGCCGTGCCAGAGCACAGGCATGATGGGAAGGAGTTTAAAAGCATCAGATCTGTCAGCCTTGGATAGGTGGGCGCCCAGACCTAACTGCATAATAGTTGCTATGGCTTGGTCTATAGTGGAATACTTCATGCTCACCTCTTCAGACAGGATAAGGGAGATTAAACTAGCGATATGAGACCCGTGCGGGACCGATAGATCATAAATCAGTCTTTCTTGCTAAACTTGCCGGTAACTACCCCTATTGGGCTGATCCTCCACCGTTCAAAGGGCGACACTGTGAAGGGCCCTATAAGAAACCCCTTCTCGACCTCAGTCTGTAATAACTTGCCAACTGACTTTGGTGCTCTCTCATCAGACTGCAAGTTTCTACACTCATGCGTGACCTCAGGCAGCGCGACCAGTCCCATGTGGAAACCTGCCACGAAACCTGTGACCAGGGGTCGGGGTCATGATGACCTAGCATCCATGACTGTAAATAATCAGTGTTAACGACACTTTGTCTGACTTTAATGTACACGCTACTTTAGGATGAGCTCTGAAACAATTGATACACACAATGAGCAGGCGGCATTGACCGTAGTTGCACGCTGCGAAGTTGAAGTTGTTACAAATCTAAGATCTCCCTAAAAATTTGATAGGGCGACCTAATTTATTGACTGTGCCGGTACCCTTGAGAGCATCCGATGGGCCAGCTGAAGGGGCTCTTGGGGCTGTCTCTGCACCAACGGCAGAAAGATGACACCATTCGGCCGTATGTAATATAGATTGGCACAAAGAACACGCCGGTGCTTTAAGCCCTGCAAAATGTCTGCAGAAGAGCTCAGTGTCAATATTAGCCCAATTTGTAGTAAATTGAAACTGACTGAGTACTGCTGCAGCCTTCGCAGAAAAAGAACAATGATAATCATAGAACGCAGCACCGCCATATTTATGCCCCAAATCAGTAACCCTATTAAGATACAGATCCAACTCTTCTCTCCTATCTGGGTGGACAGAACAGATGACATCTCTATACAGGCTGAATGCCAGAATGAATTCCGGAATTGTTAACTTCTTATTAATCCTGTGATCGCGGCTCCTAAGAACCACGGAAACATCACCACATGCAATAACTTTGTTATCAGATATGTCTCTGGTAGCAATAAGCAAGGACGCCAGATTTACATCTCTGCCCTCAAGAATGTCCTTCTTGACATTTGCTGGAATAAAATGCACCGGCGATATGTTGGGCACGGAGGAAACGATACCTGAGGAACCTGCAGCGGAAGTGGAAGCGACTGGAATGTCCTGGGCAGGATTAGCATCAGTAGCACCTCGAGACTCTACAGTCTGCAGTCTGGCCTGAATATTGTTAATTGACGATGTCAAGTTGTTGACCATCACATGCAGTTGGGTGAGAGAAGTCTGCAACATAGCCATCAACACTTCGTCCTGACGAGGACCCGCTGTATCCAGCACCAGTAAGCGGTACAGCTCTGCCTTTCTCGCCGAGGCCGAGAAAGGTATGCCCCTTTTTAACAGCTCTGATTTGAGCCTGGGAATGGTCTAACTCTGGAGTGATGGAACACTGACCCCCTCCGACATCCTGGTGGCAAACAGAAGGCCCTTGTGGATGTGGAACATGCAAACCTAGGCCAGCCCTGTGACCATGCGGCTAAACCGTGACCCACCCCTGAGCGTGATATTTAGCTTGTGCGAATCACATGCCAAAAGAATTATATATATATATTTTTTTTATCCGGTGCACACAATGAAAGAGAAGTGCCAATGCATGGCAACTGCCAGCTGGCGAAACATACCATAACCCTGGTGAAAAAACAGCTAAATACGACAGAAATAGAGGGTCCGAACCTGCCAATGATTTATACAAGATTGTGTAAGTAACAATGACACAAAACGTTTGCTTAACGTCCACCAAGCTAATTCACAAATATATATATATATATATATATATATATATTTATATATATATATATGTTCTCCTGTATTTACTACCTGGTCCCAAAGAAATAGCCGACAAAGGGGGGTGGGGGGGGGGAGCTGACCTACAACAAGAAAATAGCTAGTATAGCTCCATTGCAGCATGACCATGCAACAAGCAAACCTAAGTGTCTCTACTAAATTGAACTGAACGTAGTAAGGGCCCCCTGGAAGCTGTCGCTGCACAAGGTTGCAGACCTATGCCAGGAGCATGCCCATCATAACAAACAGAAAACCAGCATTAATCTTAACAAGCTCCCCTCCCCCCACCCCCCTTCTACCTCTCTAGGAGCACGGCAGCCCGTGCAATACTTTATAAAGAAACCGAGACGGAGTCCCGCTGACTCCTGCGCCCTGACGACACTGCCACGTGGGGGGCCGACGGGCGGCCAGGCAGGAAGGTTCCGGTGCGGTGCTGCTTCTCCTCACCTAAGGAGCCGGGCACCGCCGACCGGATTGGACCGTCCTGAAGCTGCCGAAGGTAGCAGCAACCTACCTGAACCAAGCAGCAGCAGTAGAGGACGACTTCTAAGGTCAGAGCCACTGATGACTCTCTAAGCCCCTGAGTTCAGCTGTCGCACATCAGCGCCGCTCTGATGCAGAACGCCTGGTCTGATAATGAATAGTGATGAGCGGCAAGTGCAATATTTGAATTTGTGATATTTCGTGAATATTTGAATTCGCAAATTCATTATCTCCAGTCATTATTTTCTTAATTGCAGAAATCGGCAATTGAAAAATTTGGGATAGTAATTTGCATTACAAAAATTTGCATTATGAAAATTCGCAATTAACACTACTCCTAGTATTTCAGCCTACTCATTGGCCCACAAGCTAGAAGCAGGTACTGATTTAAAAAAAAATCTTGAATATTCGAAATTACGAATATATATCACTATATACTAAATATTCGCAAATTCTCAAAGTGCCGATATTTGCGATAAAAATTTGAATATTTGTGATCAACACTAGTAATGAAGGCTCCAGGCGCCCCTCCCACAAACACAGGCCAATAAATCGGCCTTAACACATATATATTTATTTATTTTTTGCATAGTGAGCTATTAACAGTGAGACTATTTATCCTCCTTTTGTACATTTTTCATTTTTTCTAAAAATAAAATAAAATAAAGTAAAAATGGCATAAAAAAAAAATCCCTCCCCGTATCAAAATGATACAGAGGCCTTTACATAACTTAAAAGAAAAAAAATAAAGGTAGGACTTTCAAAGACTCATGTGTTAAAAACATTTAATTGTGCTCCATCAGTAAAAGGAGTAAATGGTCAACTTGTTAACAAAAGTTGCAAACACATTCATACATCATAGACAAAATTCTTAAAAATCAGACTAATAAAAAGCTCTTTTTTTTTTTGGGTGGGGAAGAGGGTTGTTAAGTTATTTTTTCCAGACTTTTTTGACAATGACCTTATCCATCTCCAGTACCCCTAGTCGTCAGAGATTGTGAAGGGATTTGTAGGACTTTTCGTCTGCCGCTCGCTGCCATGTAATGATATTCAGGTTGGGAATAAATATATTCAGTGGTAACAATATGAGTGTGTATTACAGGGTTCTTGTGATTGTCGGCTCAGCTCCCTTATCGTGCAGCCCAGATGCTGTGTCATTTTCCCTGACAGTTTCCAAATCTTCCTTTATGTAATTAGGGGTAGTTATTATAAGTATATGTCAAGACGCAAAATAAATTAAAGTATTACAAATATTTTTGTCGCTCTTTTATTGGAGAATTTCTATTGTTCAGCTATTTCCTTGAGTTGCATCCACTTGGAGCAGAAGATGGAAATAAATGAGGATGCTGGTGGTTTATGGGATAGATAAAGACAACAGACGTCTCTCGCAGGATAGAAAATTAACTCAAGACGTAGACGGCTTTCTTCAGAAGTCACAGGATAAGATGTAACGACCAGAGTTATACTGAATGCAGCTGCAATGTTACTGCAGATTGGTGCAATTTTGCAATGCTTTTTAGATTCCAGTGTTTTTTGCCGGTAAAACACCATTTACCCATCTCAGATCTGCACCAGTTTTCATGGTTGCACTTCAGTCAGACTATGGACTGTAGTGAAGACTAGCCTTAGTCCAGCCCCCTCTAGAGGTTAAACTTGCTGGACATTTGTCATTTTTCACACATTGCCATCCGAACCGCATTGAAATCCGATAATAATAACATATTCTATCAATTAGAACAAGCAGGGGTTATCAGGACCAAGACTGAGTATGTTAAAGGGGTTCTCTGCTTCTAACAATCTCTACTTGTTAGAACACTCCCTTAACCATAAGCTGGTCGCAAATTGACCCTAACAATTAGCTTTTATCTGTGGAGAAGTGTACCATTGCCTTGCAGTGCCTCCACAGGGGAGATTAAGAATTATGCAATGTCTGTCTGTCACAGATGTACCAAGACATACATCTGGTAATGACCACACCCCTTGCCTCCAGGTGTTGCTGATGTTGTCATTTAACCTTCCTTATTTATAGTTGCTTCTTCCACTATGCTGTGCGGTTTATAGCCTGTGGATTGTTTGTGTTTGGATCTCGGCAGAGTTCCTGGTGCTTCCATAGCCTCTTTGAAGTTAAGTCTTTCCTTTCCCTTTTGTATTTTGTTTGGGTTCTGTGTGTTGCATTTCCCTATTGTTTGTATTAGGCCTGAAGGAGACTCCTGTTCGTCCTTCCTTTTAGAGGAACAGGTAGTCTCGTTCCTGCCATTAGTACCAGGGTCCTATAGGGCTAGATAGGACTGTAGGTATTCCTGCGTATGAACTCACCTACCTTTGGGGTCTGTTCATACTGGTAGTCAGTTAGGATTTTGGTTAGGGTTTTCACTAGGAGGTGTCCATCTTCCTTCCCTAGTTTTCATGCCTGATTTCCTGTTTCCCCCTTCCCTCCTATGCTCGGTGTGGTGTTTCCCTCCCACACCGAAGCGTGACACCGTCTTTGTAACAGCTCTCCACTGTGGCTAAGAGATGCGGATCCTGAACAGAGGATTTCCCAATACTAACTCAGAATTTTCTAAAACGGTGTATGAAAAGGATTTTTCGAACTGGACTTCTTGTTTATCTGGTTTACAAATCCCATGTTCAAACATCTTGTTAAGGAGTTGAGAGTGGAGCGAGTGGCTGGCATATGTGCATTATATGGACGATCCATTAGCTACTTTCTTTAAATATTTATTTTTTAAATTTTAACATTTTGTTACATTTTTATAAAGTTACAAAGATGTACATGGAAATAGACTTCATTTTTGCCTGGATTGGCATCTAGTCAAGCCTCCAAACTGTCCCAAAATTGAGAGTTAAAGGGTTTTTCAGAGATTCTGATATTGCTGACATCCTTAGATCGGTGGATACTACTGCCAATTAGCTGTTTGAGGAGGCCACACTCTGAGGAGCACCATGGTCTCCTTACAGCTTACCAAGCACAGCACCATCCAATGCTACAGTGGGTCCCCTGGACACTAGTGTTGAGCGTGAATATTCGAATATTGAATTATTTTTGCGAATATCGACACTTCGCTAATTCGCAAATATTTCCAAAATAGTGCTATAAATTAGATATTTCGAATATTCATTTTTCTTTTTTTTTCTTTCCCACTTCCCTAAAGTTGTTCTTACCTGTCCTTAGGATTCCTGGCTTCCTAGCTGCTCCAGTCAGCGCCCGTTGCCGCTTCTGCCAACTTCCATGCTCATGGAGCGTCCCCATCACCATGGGAACGTCTCCATACTAGAATGTACTGTCGGATTTGAGAATTACGTTGAAATCGCAATTCGATTAATTCAAGTTATAATAATCGAATAGCGATTTTAACTTGGACCTGGTTTACTATGGTTGGCTTGGTAGAATTAGCGAATATGACGAATGTATTCGTCATATTCCTCAAAACGAAGATAACAAAGTATTCTCCATCTTCGTTTTAGCTACCTATTCGTCAACTTCGCTAATTCTAGCAATCAAATAGGAAAGTTGACTATAGAGACAGCTAAGTTTAATTCGCTATGCGATTATATTATTTTTTTCTTTTTTTATAAATAGAATAATTATAATAATTATCAAGTATTGATTGTGAGTTCGAATCCCACCAGAAACTTTTCAGAAATAGAGGCTAAATTAGATTTAAATACACTGGGTGTCCTCAAGCACTGACTCCATTTATGGACATAGCTGTATATGGGGTCACAGCAGGGACTCCTAAGCCAAACTAGAGTCCCTGCAGGGGGTGTCTGGTTTAATGCTCGGGGACTTCCATTGTGCTCGGGTGCTCTGTAGAGCACCCGAGCATCGGGAAGTGTTCTACTCGAGCACCAGAACACACGAGCACTTAGGTTCTCGACCAACACTGATCATTACATAACAGTATTAACTTAACAAGTTGTCCAGGATACATAATGCATCAAACTCGCCCTCTCATCTCACAGATAGGAATTCTGTAACTAAATTGAGGCTTCTGATATTTTGTTGGTTTTTTTGGAACTGCAAAGATATTCAAAGGGATATGCCAAGCGATCAGTGTAAGACATTTCAATGAGAACTATGATATTCTTCATTTACTCTGTGGTGGCACTGCAGGGGAACAGATCACCTACTGTTGGGATCCTCAAATATTACCACTGATCATGGGGGATCCCAGCAATGGTAAACTATGCAATCAGGTCACTGTCCAGGGACCCTTCCTGCAAAAAAGGTCACCCAAGTTAGGCGACCATTTTAAAGACTAAAAGACTATATGTATTTCTGTATGATTAAATATGAATTTGAAGGAATTGTTCACTTGGTAATTCCTTTGTAGACGTTTATATTAGTTTTTTGCTGTTTTTTTTTTTAATAGGAAGCACAGAAGCCAATTAAATCTACCCAGCTTACTTTAATGTGACATGAGTACTACTGTAAATGGCAGAATAATCTGGGCTCGTCTTTGGAGTATTATTCCACTGCTGCAGAATATTTGGACACTATGTGGTTTGACCATATGCTAAAAATATCTGAGATGGAAAGTGGGAAGGAGGGCTTTTTTTGCATGCTTTACTTTCTATTAATGCCCTGAGGAAGTCATAGCGGGGACTCAAGAAATGAAGTGGACGGGGAGAGACGACTGGAGGAACAATGGACACTCAATATTTATGTTTTATTTCATTTGCATCTTGAATTAACCATCAGTATAAGGCCTCATGCACACGCCCGTTGCCTGGTTGTGCCCGTATTGCAGCCCACAAACAGCTTGAATGGGTCCGCAATCCGGAAGGTCCGGTTCAGAACAGAGGCGTGGAACTCCACGGAAGCACCGCGGCTTCTGTGGGGATTCTGTTCATGCCTCCGCACTGCAGAAAAGTATTGCATGCATTTTGCGGTGCGAACGGATCACGGACCATAGACCCATTCAAGTTGAATGGGTCTGGAATCTGGATCTGTCTGTGGAATGCACACAGATGTTGCCCATGCATTGGGGAATGGCCGATCAACGGCAGAGTGCATGAGGCCTAAAGATGAGTCTTTTTTTTTTTTCACTTGGCTCAGCATAACATGTGGCACAAGACCAGTTTTTACAAAAAAACAAGACATAATTTTGTGATACTGTGTCATGAGATGTCTCTCCTCCATAAGCCTATATAGGGCCACCCGATGCTTGTGATGTGAATTGCAGCCTGTCAAGGGTTTTGCTAGCATGTTACAATATTGTAACCAAATTCGAGAACAGGTAAGAGTGGACACATCTGGGATCCGCACAACCTTATCTCGCTACCTGCGGCATAAATACTGAATTTAAAACCTGTCTACTAATTTGTGTCAATGAAGACTTAAAAGGCACATACACCCCCCCCCCCTCCCCCACACATGATACACCGAAAACCAAATCATCACTTAAAGAAGGAATAAAACAACCAAATGAAAGAATGTTTCCATTTCAGACGTTCCTCGCGGCTACATTGTCTCTGTAAAGACTCGACCGGCATATAAACAGCTCAGGATGAACACAACATAAGACATTGGAAGCCTTCGCCTCGGAGTCTGCGGATATAAGTTAACATGAGAGCAGAACGCCAAAATACACAGCATACGCCGGTCATTATCAGAGGCGAGAACCGGCTTTTATCTCTCTATGAAATGTTCATAAAGTATTTGTTTATCGCAATGTGCAGACTTGTTAATTGGTTGGTTACTTGCTTAAGTAAGCAAATAATGCAAGCAAGAAGTTTCCTATTACTCTGAAACTAAACGAAGTGGCATTAAATGTGCTATCAATTTCCGGCTAATAGTCCTTCCCCGTGGCTCTGGTGAATAGTCAATCTGGAACTTCAGAGACGTCATCCGGGCTTCATGACCGGCGCTATATGCTAAGCAGATAATGCTAGGGCCCAGCCGAAAATATCACATTGTCATCTCTAATTTTATATATGGCTAATCTGTATTTTTTTCTTTTACATCACACGTTGTTGGAAATTATCCCTATGGGAGCGACACTTTCTTCATTTGCGCAAGCAAAACTTCCAGCTGTTGCTATGGTAACACAGTTGTACGTTTCAGCTCAGACAACGTCTAATCTTATTAGAAGGAAGAGAATTCCTCTCATTTTTGGACATCAAGCTATTTTATGGAGAGTTTTTGTGTATGCTGTAGTTTTTCAATAGGAAAGACACAGAGAGAGAGTTGAGTTTACCAACGGAGGGAAAAAGCCGGACCGTCCACAGGATGACAACGTAAACCAGGAAAAAGGAAAAATCCCCAGATCCTCTAAAACGTAATCCTCAATTTGTCACATTGTAGAAATATCAAAGGGTCAGTTAAAAAGACGCTTCCACGTTTCCAACAACAGAATGTGTGCTCTTAAACTTAACTATGTTTTTAGAATGTGACCAATAAAGGAGCAAGTTTTAGAAGAGCTGGAGGTTTTTCCTTTTTCCTAGTTTTTCAACAGGCCTGTTAGAGTGGTTCTCTCGTCTCAGACAATGGGGGTATATCGCCATGTCCCAGCTCTGGGACCCGCACCTACAATGAGAAAGGAGCCCCGAAAATTGTGGAGGGCGCACTGTGCATGCGCAGCTGCCATCCATTCATTTCTATGGGACCACTGAAAATGGATGTGCGCTGGCTCGGCTATTTCCGCCGGCCCCATAGAAATGTATGAAAGTTACAGATGTGTCCACCCTAATATTTGCTTAAATGTGGTTATGAATTTAACCCACTCCCCCCCCCCCACCAAAAATATATATTAAATAAATATATAATTAATTAATATACAGGGTGGGCCATTTGTATGGATACACCTTAATAAAATGGGAATGGTTGGTGATATTAACTTCCTGTTTGTGGCACATTAGTATATAGGAGGGGGGAAACTTTTCAAGATGGGTGGTGACCATGGCGGCCATTTTGAAGTCGGACATTTTGAATCCAACTTTTGTTTTTTCAATAGGAAGATTGTTCAATGTGCTGCCCATTGTGTTGGATTGTCAATGCAACCCTCTTCTCCCACTCTTCACACACTGATAGCAACACCGCAGGAGAAATGCTAGCACAGGCTTCCAGTATCCGTAGTTTCAGGTGCTGCACAGCATATGCTGTGAAGATACGAGATGTGCAGCACCTGAAACTACGGATACTGGAAGCCTGTGCTAGCATTTCTCCTGCGGTGTTGCTATCAGTGTGTGAAGAGTGGGAGAAGAGGGTTGCATTGACAATCCAACACAATGGGCAGCACATTGAACACATTTTATAAGTGGTCAGAAACTTGTAAATAACTAATGAAAGAATAAAGTTACGTTAAAACCAAGCACACCATTGTTTTTCTTGTGAAATTCCCAATAAGTTTGATGTGTCACATGACCCTCTTCCTATTGAAAAAACAAAAGTTGGATTCAAAATGGCCGACTTCAAAATGGCCGCCATGGTCACCACCCATCTTGAAAAGTTTCCCCCCTCACATATACTAATGTGCCACAAATAGGAAGTTAATATCACCAACCATTCCCATTTTATTAAGGTGTATCCATATAAATGGCCCACCCTGAATAATTTCAATACAAATATCACTATAGGCTTGCAAAACCCTTGACAAGCTGCACTTCACAGGGTGGCCACACATCGACATAGATGATAGACATCTCGTGACAGAATAGTGCAAAATCATGTTTTCTTTTTCAAAAGCAGAACTCAGGATTTGTTGAGCAAACAGGAGAGGTAAGGAAGGACTCGTCTGTAGGAATACCCCTTTAAGCTGAATGGGGGCTGTATAAATCTGTGAGCTTCCCCTAGTGGCCTCTGCATAAGCCAGAATTGTATTGCATTGAACTATATAAGTATGAGAAGGGAAGAAAGGGGATCTTGACATTTGTATCAGAAAAACGGAGTTTAGATTCCTGTAAACTATTAAAAATTATGAATAATTAAATAGAAAATGAATTAGAAATGTATCCAAAGGTAGACATTCCTTTAATGCAGATATAAAAATATAGGAACATGTAGGTGTAAGGGGAAAGTTCTCAGGTTCTTTTGCATCAAAAACATGGAAACATGTATCTAAACAGGAGAAATCCAACCTGATTGACCTCCAAGAATGATTGCCCAAGCCTCTCATAAGGAAGAGCAGCGATACTATGTCAGGAGTTGTTTATGCTACATGTGTCTACGTGTGGCCACCCAGTGGTTGAGTTGTGCGTTGCAATCTGGCGAGGATGTTGCTGGCATGTTGCAAAAAATTAGCCTTGTGGGAAACTGGAGCCCTAAATAAAATTAGCAAAAATGGTAGACACCCCTGTACAGCCCTTATCAATTTATTATGCAGTGTATCTGCCATGGACATTGGGATCAGAAAATGGGTGATGAGAGGATTCTCAGACCTGGAAGTGTTCATCATCATCGATGTCTTGACCATTTGGATTTTTAAATCCAACTAGTTCCAGGCAGCTGCTGCCAAGCAAACACCATAAGATCATGGAAAGCGTCAACACAATTAGGACCATAAAGCGGTGAGCCAGTTGCTCCAGACAAAGTCCTGTATTATTCTTCGTGCTGGGACGAGGGGTCAATGCATGTCACAGAGATGTCTGTCGGTGGAAAGCTTTGCCCCTTGCGGCCAGCATTCGGCATATCAGTTTTACTAGCAGGTCTCCTTTGCCACTTAGAAAAGTCTTTGGAAAATGTGAAGGTGTCAGTTCTGTCAGGAAAGCTGATAACCTCGATGGTTAGGCTAATGCTTCATCTGGCCGGGTGCCATGTCTACGAAGATGAGCTGTTCCCAGGTGCACTGTTAAAGGGTTAAAGGGTAATCCTGGGATCCAGCGGATGCCACCTAAATCACACATAACTTGCATGTAGAGAAGAGTTTGTAATATACTTACTGTACCTTCAAAAGTTGTGTGGATCGGCCTCTCGGGAACCTGGTCACGTGACGCTCCTCTTCTGAAAATCCTGCTTCTGCTTAAAGGGCATCTGTCAGCAGTTTTGTCCCTATGACACGGGCTGACCTGTTACATGTGCACTTGGCAGCTGAAGACATTTGTTTTGGCCCCATGTTCATATGTGCCCGCATTGCAGAGAAATATGATGTTTTAATTTATGCAAATGAGTGTCTAGGAGCAACGGGGGCGTTGCCGTTACACCTAGAGGTTCTGCTCTCTCTGCAACTTTCAATGATTTCAGGAGGTCAGGGCCGGGCATGATGAGATTTTTACTGCCTGGTTCTGTCATCTAAAGTATAGAGGGTGCAACAGTTGCAGAGAGAGCAGAGCCTCTAGGTGTAATGGTAACGCCCCCGTTGCTCCTAGAGGCTCATTTGCATATATTAAAACATACATTTTCTCAGTAATGCCAATACATTTGAACATGGGACCAACACAGATGCCTTCACCTGCCAAGTTTACATACAACGGGTCAGCCAGTGTCATAGAGACAAATCTGCTGACAGATGCCCTTTAAGTCACATTCTTTATCAGTCTTCCTGCCTGGGCTATGGACAGGATGTCACTTTTGCTGTAGATGGGCCCAGAATTGTTCCTCACCCTTGCACGTGCGCAGATGAGGAGGTTTCAGGAGTTTGGCACATGCACCAGGAAGAAGAACACTTCTGGCCCCATCCACAGTAGACGTGAAGTCCCATCTATAGCTCAGACAGGAATCCTGGTGAAGGGCGTGATGTCGGTGGGAGCAGAAAAGGAGCATCACGTGACCAGGTTTCGGGGAGGCCGATCCAGGTAAATACTGTATATTGTAAATTTTCTCCTACAGGTGAGTCTGTGGGACCCTCTGAGTCCCAGAAAATCCTTTTAAATGTCATAAGGCATTTCTAGGTAAGAGTTTGTGAGTGATAATATGAAAAAGTAGCTGTGGACATGGGATTAGGAGGCTGGGGATGATGATGTTCTACACAAGAAACCATAAATGACACATCTGACATCACCAAAGTGCAATGCACAAAGCCAGGGTGTGTACTGACAGATCCTGGAGCCTGAGACAATATGGCGGCACTCAATGTGCTGCTGTATGGTGCTTGGTATGGCAACATATTACAGAAGAATATCTCCAGAGCATGCAACTCACGGACCGCCACTAATGGACCAGAACTAGTCTCAGAATTATGGACATGATGGCATTCTTACTGGAGAAAAAAAGGGGTGCACCACCAATGAGGCCAGATGAGGCGACCGACTCAGGCAGCACCAGGTAGGGGCAAGAGCGGGGGCAGCCGAAGGGCCATGGGCTAGAGGGAAGGGGTTAGGTTAAGGAATTGGCATAGGGTTTCGCCTCAAGCAGCAGAAAGGCTAGGTGCACCCCTGAAATAAAGGCTAAACTGAGCCATAACTTGAGTTCCCCTTTAAAATTACCGCCTGCAATAAAATAAAGCCAGCTGGATGTAATGAGGCTGCAGGTTGGAACGTCTGTGGCATTTACAGGATTTTCCAGGTTGTTAAGCTCTACGGAGCAACATATTTGTAAGATAATAAAACCAACATATTAAACCATAAAAAAATAAAAAATAATAATCGGTTCATATTAAATCTTAACGGGGGACATAACAAAGGAAAGTTCAAGGCTACGGTCACACATAAGTGTCACATGAGGCATCGGTCTGAACCGGCGCAGCCAGAACCCAAAGTCAGTGAAGGGCTGCAGTGCTACACTAGTGGGGGTCAAAGAGATCAGACCCCCACCAATCAAATCTGATGGTATATCCTAGCAACAGGACATCACTTCACGAGATGGGAATCCTCCTTTAAATGCGGGTCTATCACTGTGATGGCTTATCAGCGTCTGATGGCGGCAATCAGCTGAATCTGGCTTCAGTACCAGGCCCGGCTGGATCACCGTGACCCCTCCATTCATCTGCTCGGCATCTCTATCATCTGATCTGCCTCTCTATCATCTGATCTGCATCTCTATCATCTGATCTGCATCTCTATCATCTGATCTGCATCTCCATCATCTGATCTGCATCTCTATCATCTGATCTGCATCTCTATCATCTGATCTGCATCTCTATCATCTGATCTGCCCCTTTGTTCTTCTGATTGGTACCTTCATTGGCCCTTTTATTCATCTGATCAGCCCTATAATCCATCTAATAGCCCCCTAATTTTATCAGGTTGGCAACTTTTTTCATCTGATTGACTCTTTTATTCATCTTATCATCTGCTTCATTCATCTCATCGGCCCCTTCATTCATCTGAGTGGCCCCATCATTGACCTAATTTGCCCCAAAATTCATCTGATTGGCCCCTTCATTCATCGGAGTGACCCCTTTATTCAACTGAGTGGCCCCTTTATTCATCTGATCGGCCCCTTCATTCATCTGATCGGCCCCTTCATTCACCTGATTAGTCCTCGTTAATTCATCTGAGTGGCCCCATCATTGACCTAATTTGCCCCAATATTCATCCGATTGGCCCCTTCATTTATCTGAGTGGCCCCTTCTTTTGTCAGACTGGCCCGTTCATTCACCTGATTGTCCCTTTAATTCACTGGACCCTTTATTCATTTGACTGGCCTCTTCCTCCATCTCATTGGCCCCTTCATTCTTCTGAGTGGCCCCTTTATTCACTTTATTGCCCCTTCATT
This sequence comes from Bufo gargarizans, assembly GCF_014858855.1. NCBI lineage: Eukaryota > Metazoa > Chordata > Amphibia > Anura > Bufonidae > Bufo > Bufo gargarizans. The sequence continues at coordinate 47,150,026 of NC_058088.1, forward strand.
CATCAGACCGGCAGGATGCCTTCTTCATATGTTGATGGTCTATCCGGGAGAACCAGAAATCCCTGCTTTATCTCATAACATTCTCCTGCTATAACATATGCTTTATGTGTGTTTTACGTTGCACGTGACATCTTCATTGCTTCGGTTTTTTGCACTTTTCTAGAGGCACTGGAGCTTCTTGCAGATGGTTCAGCTGGTGCTCGCCAGGAACGCCATGTCCGCGCCAGCGGTCGCTTAGCACAGTGCCCTTGTACCAACACTGACAATTTATATATAATTGTATCACTTTTTGCTACAACAAATGTTACTTTATTTCTAAGAAAGTAACAAATCAGTGAAATCGCGACAAGACAAATTCCTCGACTCCTCATCGCTCCAGAATATTACTGTTATTACTACATATTGGGTTAGAGTATTTCCTGATTATTTATTCTGAACTCGTGGAGATTTGATATAAAGACTCGGGAGGATATTTATTTTGCCATTTTCCATGTGAACCGGGATTCCTGCCTCCGCCATAGTGATGCATGAAGTGTAATGATATACATAGACAGGAACAATCAGCGAGCGAGGGGAGAAGGATTAATATAATAGGAGCCCCTGGAAGAAAGCAGCAGAAATAATAGGGAGCAGCTCCATAGAAAGTGATATGTACTAACAAAAGGCACAAAAGCAATGCAGAACAGGAGCAGATGTGCGGACGGCTGCTGTATCCTCAGTGCAGCACAAAGCCAAAATAATCGCCCACCAGCTCCCGGGCGCAGAGTCGCCCTGCTCCGTATACCGCCACTGAATGGCTTTTGTACGCGGTGTCACTCCTTACAACAGCAGACATTTTTCATTACATACATCTTTTCAAGCTGAACCAATAAAGGCCATTATGCAGAGAGGCTGCGTATCTAACAATCCCCGGGCTGCTAGGCAACGGCCGGGAGCGAAGAAATCAGTGCTCCGGAGAGTAATATACGTCCTGCACCAGGGGTAACGCACCAAGATAGGAGTATCCCACGGGACGGGCTAAGATCCAGCAGGATGGCAAGACAGTATCACACGTGATGGGCTTAGATACACATGGGCTTAGATACAGCAGGCAGTACCACCCATGATAGGCTTAGATACAGAGGAGCAGCAGACAGTATCACACGTGATGGGCTTAGATACAGAGGAGCAGCAGACAGCATCACACGTGATGGGCTTAGATACAGATGAGAAGCAGGCAGTACCACCCATGATAGCCTTAGATACAGAGGAGGAGTAGGCAGTGCCACACATGATAGGCTTAGATACAGATCAGCAGCAGGCAGTACCACCCATGATAGGCTTAGATACAGAGGAGCAGCAGACAGTACCACACATGATAGGATTAGATACAGCAGCTCAGCAGACAGTATCACACATGATAGGATTAGATACATGAGTACAGCAGACAGTACCACACATGATAGGATTAGATACAGCAGCTCAGCAGACAGTATCACACAGGATAGTATTAGATACACAGCTTAGCAGACAGTATCACACAGGATAGGATTAGATACACAGCTCAGCAGACAGTATCACACAGGATAGGCTTAGATACAGAGCTCTGCAGACTGTATCACACAGGATAGGATTAGATACACAGCTTAGCAGACAGTATCACACAGGATAGGATTAGATACACAGCTCAGCAGACAGTATCACACAGGATAGGATTAGATACACAGCTCAGCAGACAGTATCACACAGGATAGGATTAGATACACAGCTCAGCAGACAGTATCACACAGGATAGGATTAGATACACAGCTCAGCAGACTGTATCACACAGGATAGGATTAGATACACAGCTCAGCAGGCAGTATCACACAGGATAGGATTAGATACACAGCTCAGCAGACAGTATCGCACCGGATAGGATTAGATACAAGGCTCAGCAGACAGTATCACACAGGAGAGGATTAGATACACGGCTCAGCAGACAGTATCACACAGGAGAGGATTAGATACACAGCTCAGCAGACAGTATCACACAGGAGAGGATTAGATACACAGCTCAGCAGACAGTATCACACATGATAGGATTAGATACATAGCTCACTAGACAGTATCACACAGGAGAGGATTAGATACACAGCTCAGCAGACAATATCACACAGGATAGGATTAGATACACAGCACAGCAGACAGTATCACACAGGATAGGATTAGATACACAGCTCAGCAGACAGTATCACACAGGAGAGGATTAGATACACAGCTCAGCAGACAGTATCACACATGATAGGATTAGATACACAGCTCAGCAGACAGTAGCACACAGGATAGAATTAGATACAGCAGCTCAGCAGACAGTATCACACATGATAGGATTAGATACACAGCTCAGCAGACAGTATCACACAGGATAGGATTAGATACACAGCTCAGCAGACTGTATCACACAGGACAGGATTAGATACACAGCTCAGCAGACAGTATCACACATGATAGGATTAGATACATGAGTACAGCAGATAGTATCACACAGGATAGGATTAGATACAGCAGCTTAGCAGACAGTATCACACATGATTGGATTAGATACATCAGTACAGCAGACAGTACCACACATGATAGGATTAGATACGCTCGCGGTACCCTTTCCCTGGGGTTGCTGTATAATGAATGCACTGTGGCAGGCTTCCTTACTCTCGCCCATTGCTGACTTCTCAGAACTTTCCATCAGAAGTTGAGATGGATGGCAGAACACCTTGGCAGAATTCTAAGTGAGAATTATTCACAACGGGGCAGTAAAGAAACTGGATGGAGCCCCACGAAGCGAGCGCAGTAAAGGAAGGGAATCACCATTAATCACCGCTACATTAATGACTCTCAACTCCTCCAAGTTGATTGTAAATTGGTAATAAAATGCATTATTCATTTCCGAGGACGAGGAATATGAATCTGTTTAATTTTAATTAACTATAATTTAGAAGGACAGTACAATCTAAACATGTCTGCGCACCCACAATCACGGGGCCGGTAGGTGCTCATTCCCTGCTCTCGTCTGTCGTCTCCCTGTATACAGTGTATCTAATGCTGATACATTGTATGATGCAGACTGTAGGTCGTCAATAACACAGAATCAGGGCCTGCTGAAGGGTTCTGAAATCTTCTAGTACAATTGTGTCTCAAGATCTCTGCTTGCTGTCAGGGAATTCTTAGGGCATCCTTTGTGACTACTGTGCCCATTTTGCAGACCGCAAACTGCTGATCGTAAAAACACAGGCACCAGCCGCATGCACCCCTCATCACAGCGCAGACCCATTGACTTCAGTGGGTCCGCGATCTACAAGATGCAGCCAAAGATAGGACATGTCTCATCTTTGTGGCGTGGAGGCACAGACCCAGAAGCACACGGATTCACACGGAAGTCCTTCCGTGTCTTTCAGTGTCCATGCCTCAGCATTCTGACATTTTTGTGTCATAGACATTTATTGATTTTATTGCTCAGGTTTGAAAACATATTTTCGTTGTGTTTATGTAAGGCAGTTTTATTATTATTATTAATTTATTTATTTATTTTTTTTACTATAGTTTCTTGTTCAGAAATGCATTGCTTGCAAAAAATAAAAACAAAAAACTGCCAGAAAGAAAAAAATCAGACATGCACTAAAACCTACTTTTTGCAAGAAGAAAAAAAAAAGACAAAATAAAAGCCATAAAATATGCTTGTAACACGAAAAACATGATGGCATTTGTTTTCTGGATGCTTTTTGGATTTAAAAAAAGGCCAAACTTACCATATGTAAATAAGACCTTGAGCTGGAATTACCCTTATGGGTCCTTCACACACAGCTTTTGTCCTGATTGATCAGCTCAGACTTTTTTAAAACATTTTTGTGATGTTTTGCCCATATAGTGTGATTTTTTCAAGTTTTTTGTATGCTTGATTTTTTTTTTTCATAAGCTTGTAGTCCCTGTAATGTCACTTCCTGGTTAGCGCAGTACAAGGAAAGGAGCATTGCTATAAAAATTTTCTATATATCTATAAAACCTAAAAACTATAAGATAAGAGATTGCTCATTTCACCCATTAAGACTGGTTTCAGACTTTTGTTCTAGTGTTTTTGTGGGGTTTTAAGGTTTTTGGTAGATTTTTTTGGACCTTTTTTAGGCAAAAACAACAGCTCCAGATGTTCCATGGAAGTCTATGGGAAATATTAAACCTGAAAACATTTTTTTTTATTATTAGTGACTTTTTTCACTACTGCATTACATTTTTTATTTTTTATTTTTTTTCAAATTGCAGCATGATCTAGTTCTGGCATTTTCCCCTCATTGCTTGGCATTTCTCTGCCATATGCCTAAACTGGTTTATTTAAAAAAAAAAATTTTTTAGCAATGCTCCTTTCCTTGTACTGCGCTAAGTACAAGGAAAGGAGCATTGCTAAAAATTTTTTTTAAAAAAATAAACCAGTTTAGGCATATGGCAGAGAAATGCCAAGCAATGAGGGGAAAATACCAGAACTAGATCATGCTGCAATTTGAAAACAATAAAAAATAAAAAATGTAATGCAGTAGTGAAAAAAGTCACTAATAATAAAAAAAAATGTTTTCAGGTTTAATATTTCCCATAGACTTCCATGGAACATCTGGAGCTGTTGTTTTTGCCTAAAAAAGGTCCAAAAAAATCTACCAAAAACCTTAAAACCCCACAAAAACACTAGAACAAAAGTCTGAAACCAGTCTTCATGGGTGAAATGAGCCATCTCTTATCTTATAGTTTTTAGGTTTTATAGATATGTCTCTGAGATTTGTAATTCCATCATCGACAGGAATCAGCTTTACCCCCACCTCTTGGTTATCAGACAACATCCTTACACCTCACCCGTCCATTATCTTATCATAATCATTATTGAAAAATGATGGAAGATCTAAGTCAAGAACTTTCGTAGATGGCGAGCTCGGAGGTAGAATACAGAAATAGAAGAGGAAAAAAAAAAGTCTTAAAGAAATTATTCAATACAGCTCATCCTTCAACCTCAACATTTCAGCCCCCTTGTGGGGCATAAGTCATTCATGAAAAGAGCCCACAGGGTTTATGTAGGAGATCAAAGCCATAAGTGCAAAGGATATAGATCGGCCTGGCAAGGCTCGTTCCATGAAGAAGAGAAGAAGAAATACTATGCCCTACTTTTCAACTTAAAAACTGACAGATGTTTTATCGTCAAGTTCTCATTTATTTCACCTGCATCAAATGCAAGTGGAAAAAAGGTTTTCACTGCGAGCAACAAGCATCAAAAGTGTAATTTACATGTCATTGGACGCATAAGATATGCACAGGCCAAATTGTCAATAAACGACTCCCGAGTTACAATGTAAGATTGTATAAAATGTGAGAAAATAAAAAAAGTTAATTTTGTATTCTAATTTTTATTATTTGTTTTAATAGTTTTGGTTTATCAGTGTAGTTTGGCTATCCTTGGCTACCAGAGGTCTAGGAGAAGGACATCACTCATTGTGGTGACCCTACTTACAGTGAAACCATAGTTAGACAAAGTTGTTGGAGGATCCTCACTTCATCAAGAAGTCTACCACTGGGTCAAACCATTTGAACAAGGCAATCAAAGAATAGGCCCAAGAGACCTTACGTGACATGTTTATGGATCTTAAAATTATGATGGGCTCTTGTTTCAATTACTTTACTCCAGAGGGTTAGGGAATAATGAAGCTCAAGACTCAATGACTGAAGACTAAATATCCTCATTATCATAAAACAATGTAGTAGCCTTGAATTGGTAGTGCTGTGTGTTGTGTCTGCTTATATTTGAGGGCCTCTGTCAGGTTGTGTTCTTTTGTTAATTTTTATTTGCCTTGTCCATTGACCACAGATTCATGGATCCATCGACAGGGACCAGTCAGTTGGAAAAGTTCACCTTCCACCAGATTGTGTATGGACACGTTATGAGAAGACCCAATATACACAACCTCCCGTGCCTTAGTTTATGGCCATTTTTGTTGTTTAGATGGATCACAGATTTGTAACTTTAAAACTATTGGAAGGGCTTGACAGGCAATGTCACACCAAGGTAATCTCCAACATCAATATTCTGCCAGTTACTGCGCTGAAGAGCAGAGAAGTACAATCACCACAGACTACATACTTATAGGGTTGGAGACTGTGATTATATAAAAGTGTCATCCTGCATCTAATAGCATCAAAGCAAAAAAATATATATTAAAAATCATAGGAATAATCCTTAGTGAAAAGTTTTACAAAATGACAAGTTGTTCAATGAGTTCCAAAAGATTTGTAACGCAAAGACCTAAATATGTTCACCCTCCAGAAGATCATGTCTGCTCATTCAAAGGCGGAAAGCAGAGGTCAATCCTTTACTGCTATAACAGTGGTCAACTTTTTTAATCAAAAGGAAAGTGATTGCCGTCTAGTTGTGGGCCTCTGTTTAGGGTGGATTGTGCAAATAGGTAGGGGCAGTGTTAGGCAGGAGTACAGGGCTCACTGTTCCCAAATGCAACTGTGTTACTAGTCAATGCAAGGAAACTGCAAAAATTGCATCTAGTAAAGAAATGTCTATAGGTGCAGTTGACTAAGCAGCGGCTTGAATATGTGCAGGTTGATGCTTAGTGATGCCTACCTCATAGAGGGTCCTCGATCACTAAGGTGTCTGAAGAAGCTCTTGTGTTACTTTGATGACCTCAATAACTGTAGGACACTGACTGAACTTCACTGTTGTTTTTTATATTATTTTTGACCAGCATGATATAGAAGATGGCTGGTTGGTGCTGACTTCATGCCCTCAGTTCTTTTTTTGGTTCCCATGTGAACAGACCAGGATTGTCTTGAAAATGAATTCATATTATGTAGAACATTTATAATGCATCAACATGTTTTTTAAGGGACCTAAAAGATTTTAAATGTCAAACTTCTCATTCATTTGGGAAGAAACATATTTGAACCTGCTTTGTTCTAATAAATGATACGGAACTGCGGGTAACCGGGTACACGAGTCATCGCTGCGGCTTTTAAGTCTTTGCATGGAGGATACATTTTGAGCATAGAACCATTGTCATGATGAAATTGTTTGTTTGTGTTTGCCGGGAGGAAAGCACACGTTGACCTTTATTTTTCCTTCATACGGACGGAGATATTCAGTTTGGTACTTAAGAGACAGAGTGAAAATATACATCAAAAGCTCCAAAAAGGAACATTAAATAATGCTCCGTGCTTGAAGCAGATGCAGGATGAAATTCGACTAGACATGTTTGTCTGGAGGAAATCTGGTCTGAAGACATCCTTACTAGCTTACTAGACACGACATTAGGGATTAAATCTTCTTGAGTCGTTCATGGTCATGAACATAAAATGACTGATGTGAAGGACCACCTTATATTAAGAAGGACATCTGCCACTGAGACCAATCTCTTCGAATTAGGCTACAGATCAAAAAGTGGCAATAAACACTAGAAAACATTTGAAGCAACTTCCAGAAGGACCACCCTACCGTGGTTTCATTTGAAGCAATCAATTTCAAAGGGAACCAGCCAACCATGTCAGTATTATTTTGATAGATGACTCTATGTCATGGTGGGGAGTGGGGGAAACTCCTGGTAGAAAAGCAACTAGGCCTGAGGCTGGGATAAGGGAGCAGGTAACCTCCTAAAGGTTCAATAACCGTCGCCCTAACTCCTACCCGTATGAGTGGACCTGGATGGTAGGGCAGCTCATACCCAGGAACCTAGGACCCTGAGTCGCCCTGATAATCCCTCAAATAGAGAACAGGCTGAGACGACCTGTTCATCCCAGACACAGATAAACACGAGTCTCCACCAGCCTAGCTGCATGGAAAAAGTGGAAACTGTATACAGCAACTGGATTAGCAGTTAAGCAGCACACAGAACAACACACTTACCTGCCACAGCCACCATAACTGGAACCCGAGCATCAGTACTGGTGCCCACACACCATACAGAACACTGTACCAACAACCACACCCAGGTATCTAGCACACCAGTTACTACCTGGACCCCCATGCCAACAGGAAGCATGGTGGCACCAGGCAGAGCTTCATACAGACTGGTAGTTCCCCCTCTGGGGAACCCTGACACCCCTCTCCGGAGGACACAACCAGACATGTGACAACAACTAGACAAAACACATACCCATACCAACGACACCACACATAACGTAGGGTAGTAAAGGGAAGGAGACACCGGGACAACATTGGAGAAACATTGTAAAACACTTTGATGTTCCACAAGGTGGCCCTCAAGTACGGGGCAGATGGAAAGCCAGACTAGAGCAAGCTCCAGCACACACCAAGGCTGGAGGACAACTAACTCCAGCCTACAGGCCACAGGCAATATAAACCTAGTGGCCACACCCAGACAGGTAGTTAACCCCTTCAGCACCAGACAGGGAGGAACAGAGATGAGGGGCAGAACACACACAATACATTGCCCATGGCAATGAGCGTGCACGGATAACGTGTCACGGCGCACAGCAAAGACCGTGACACAGCTGTGACACTCTAGTCCTGTTATCAGAGATAAGCTAGAGGGTGCATTAGCATCAACAACAAAAAACTTACAATTCATATCTGTGATTATTGATTGACTTCTATTAGAGAGAGGCATTTACTTCAGGAAAGATTGCATGTAGAGTTTACCATGTACTATGAGAGTTTATGGTGATCATCAACCCACCAGTCCAAGTGGGCTCAGCTCAAGCTAGATATCAATATGTCCTTCATATATATATTTTTCTCTAAACATGTCGAGATGTAAGGCATGTGATGATCAGCATTGAAAAAACATGAGTTTGCAATACACGGGAGTGGTTGTGATATCAACTGCCACCTGTATAAATAACGTACAATAAGAAATAATAAAACTATACAAAGGAAAACTGAGACATGGAAACGACGTGTAGAGATGAGCGAATCAAATCCCACAAAGTGGAATTTGATCCGAGTTTCAAGATAAATTTGATTTGCCTCTTAGCCGAATTTCCTTGTGCTTCGTGTAAGCGAATCAATTTAACCTGAAATAGTATTAAAAAAAAAAAAAAATAATGAATTCTTACCTTCTCTATTTGCTCGCGATGGGCCGCCATCTTGATTAAAGATCTCAGCCGAAATCCAGTGTGTGCTGACGTATGAAGTTGCCACGTCGGCCGGCGTGATTACGTAATCTCGTGCCGCACAAGATTTTGCACCAGATCTTCAAGCAAGATGGCGGTGGCCGGCCCGTCGCGAGCAAATGAACTCAGTAACTTGCAAAAGGATGGACAATGGCGCAGATAGGCAGTGGCCAACTGACTACATAGGATGTCTTTATAATAGTTCAGTTTGTACTCCCTCTCAGCAGGTGTAAAAAATTCCCCCATTTTGGACCGGTAGCGAGGGTCCAAAAAGGTGGAGAGCCAGAAGTCATCCCTCTGACGAATGGTGACAATTCGACTGTCACTACGCATGCAAATAGCATCGGGCCATTTGCGCAAGTGACTCAGAGGGACTCCCTGCCTCCATCTCCACTGCATACTGCCATGGTGTGTCTGGGTCCTCTGCCTCATCTTCCTCATCGCCTTGTAGCTTCTCTGGCTGCTCTGGCTCCTCCTCTCCTGTCACCTTTGTATAAAAAACACCCATTTTGTTACACATTGCTTGTGATCCAGTGTCCTCCTCCTCCAGTTCAGCCCCGACAGGGCACATATGGCCGTGAGATGTAGGCGCCACGTCTCCAGTCCCATTACAGCCAGATTTACCAGCATCTGTTACAGGACATGAAGCAGTGGAATGATGTTGTTCATCCCGTAGTCCTGGCAACTGACAAATAACGTGGCATCCTCAAAGGGCCTGAGAAACCGGCAGGTGTCACGCATGAGCTGCCACTGGCTGGCATCAAAGTTACACAGGGTAGTACTCCTGTCTGATTGGATCATCAAGAAATCGCTTATGGCCTTTCTCTGTTTGTACAGTCAGTCCAACATATGGAGGGTGGAATTCCAACGGGTGGAAACGTCTTATATCAGCCTATGTTGGGGGATGCCGTTGTGCCGCTGCAGCTCAAGGACGGTGTGATTTGGGGTGTACGAGTGGCTGAAGTGCATGCAAAGTTTCCTGGCAATTTTTAGGATGTCTTGCAGATGGGTGGAACACTTCAGAAACCGTTTGACAACCAGATTAAACACGTGTGCCAGGCAGGGCGCATGGCTCAGCCCTTCTTGACGCAACACTGACACCATGTTCCTCCTGTTGTTGTTCACCATGATTCAGATTTTGAGTTGTCGCGGAGAAAGCAAGGATTCAATTTCTTGATGAAGGACACAGAGAAGTTCCTTCCCTGTGTGACTCCGTTCACCTAGGCAAACGAGGTGCAGACCAGCGTGACACCGCTGTGCCCTGCAGCTGTGGTATGCTGGAGGGGCACTGTGAATTGTTCCTGCAGTGGAGGCTGAGGACACGGTGAAGGATGAGGAGGCAAAGGTGAAGATTGTCGCAGGACCAACAGCATGACAACGTGGAGGCGAAGCGGCGTCACCTGGCCAAATTGCTGGTGTGGCTGTGCAGGAACCATATTCACCCAGTGGGCCGTAAAGGACATGTATTGTCTCTGACCATAGTTACAGCTCCACACATCGGCACTGCGGTGCACTTTGGCAGACACCAACACTGTTATGCAAGCGGGTGTGGACCCACTGTGCCACTGACTGGCTATACTCTGGAGGGGTGTGACTAAGCAACTACCTGGTCTTCACTAGAGCATCTGATGGTGAGGATAGGCTTGGGCCATTATGGTAGTTGCCAGGTGCCATTCCAGAGCGGTCCCTGAGTCAGTAGCAGCTGACCAGGGAGTCAGAGATAATAGTGCAAGCACTGAGGGGAAGTATGTGCTCAGGGCAGGCAGAGATCAAGCAAAGTCCGTAAACAAAGACCGAGGTCAGAGGCAGGTGGCAAACAAGCAAGGTTCATAAACTAAGTCAGAGGTCAGAGGCAGGCGACGAACAGGCAAAATCCGATAATTCCAAAAACAGGGTCCAGTACACAGCAAAGCAGAACTTGAAAAGTACCTTCACACTTGGAACTAGGCAAGCTAGTGACCATGAGTTGCTCAGGCACCCTTCCTGTGGTAGGAAGCGCCTTTAAATACTTCCTGCAATCCAGCCATAGGCTGGTAAGACAGAGGGTGTGTATGTGCTGCCTCACAAGTGAGGAGAGACACACCCATGCTAGCCCTAACAACAGTACAGGTCTCCAGCAGTAAACTCTGGCATGGAGCACAGATGCAACAGTTAAGCTACCTACTGCCCGCGCTTGTAAGCACGGAGCATGGAAGCAGGAGGGAAAGAGGGCGCACGTACCCATGGATAGGAGCAGCAGCGCCGACACGGACCCACCTTCTGTTCTATGTGTGTGCAGGGCTGGTAGTGCCTTTTTGGCAAAGAAATGACGGCTTGGGACTCTCCACCTTGGCTCGGCCCAAGCCAACAGTTCTCTGAAAGGTGTAGAGTCCACCACTTCGAAAAAGAGGGACTGCAGCACCAACAACTTGTACAGGAGCACATTTAGCTTCTGTGCGGTTGGATGAGTGCACGCATACTGCTGACTCTTGGCAATAGCTTCAGTGATATATTGATGACGCGGAATGACTGATGAGGAGTAGCAGGAGAAGAAGCAGGACCAGAAGAGGATGGGAAGGACAGAAATCTCTGTTCGGCTGAAGTGGTGGAGCCTTGACTGCCTGAAACCGGGAACGTGCCACTGGGTGATGCAGCGGTTGCTGCGGCAGGCTGGACCATCACATCAGAGCCACAGTTCTCCCAGGCCACTTTATGGTGACGCTGCATATGTTGACCAGAGATTCTACATACGGCCATGTTCACTTTCTCTGGCGGCTCAACAAAAAACTGCTACACCGCTGAGTAGGTGATTTTACCCCCAACACTATGCACTGACTGACTGCTACCGCCGCTGCCTCCATAAACCTGTGCACCACTACTTCCTAGGCAGGTAGGCTCCTGCGAAGCGGGTGGTGTACCCCGGGCACATTTGGCTACCGACCTCCCACTGCTGCCACCCTGTTGACTCCCGGCCAAGCTAGCGACTTGCTGGATCCGCCGCTGCCTCACGGGCAAGCTGCCACCCACTTCTCCTGATGATGATGAAGCCCCTAATTCACCCAGCTCCCAAGTGCGATCAGCTACATAATAATCATTGAGTACTGTCTGCACGTCACTGATGTCCTTCTCAACGGTCTCTGGGTCAGGAGCCTGACCGCTCACAACACCACCTCCCACGCCACTCTCATCACTTCTTGCCCGCCTAGTGGAGGAAGCGGCGGATGTCTCCTCCACATCTTAGCTGGCAACTAGCTGCTGACTGTCCTCTAGTAGCTCGTCGCTGTTAAAGTGGAGCTGAGCCCACAGCATATAATACTTCTCTGGCTGAGGGAACAGAAAAGGCAGGTTGAGTACAGGTGAGGGGACAGGGCCTGCTCCCGGGCTATTCCAACTAAGGGTTGTGTCTGATGAACCCACCGACTGAGGGTGTCTGATGTTACTTGGGACGAAGTGAATGACCGAGTCAACCATTCAAGAACCGCTGGGTTTCTGGTCAAAACACGACCGCTAGATGACACCGGGAGCTCAGGCCTCTCGCTGAGACTCCTGCTGCCATGCCATCTTACTCTGCTGCGATCTGTGCCTGCATCAGAAACATTTAGTACATACTGTTAGATCAACTAAATAAATAAAAAGGAAATTAAAACACCCCAAAAAGTCTGTAATTTCTCACTTTGCCACACAACGGCTAATAAGCCCCCCCCCCCCCCACTAATACAAGCCAAAAAAGGCTGTAATTTTGTCACTACACCACAGAACGGCAAATACTTTTTTTTGCCACTAATAAACAACAAAAAGGGCTGTAATATTTGCACTTCTCCACACAACGGCTAAAAAGCCATTTTTTCCCACTAAAACAAGCCAAAAAATGCTTTAGAACATATAACTGCACCGCACAAGGGCGAATAAGACATATAAATATTTCCTGTAATAACCCCTGTTAATGGCTGTATCACACAGCACTTGCACCCCAATAACAAGAACCGTTCTTGCTGGAATTACAGAGCTGTATAATGGAAATTTGGATCCGCAGTCAGTGCAGCAAGGTGTAATAGGATTGTTCCTATTACCCAGGCCGTAACTTCCCCTACTGAACCATGTTCTACATAAATGCTGTGGAATGATTCCTCCCTATCCTTTCCCTACACCTTGAATAATCTTACCCTGAACTTGTAAATCGTTGTTTTAGCACAATGAAGTTTTTGCTATCACTGTCCCTAGCGCCTGCTGACGTCTCTCTCTGCACTAAGTACATTGGAAAATGGCAGAATCTAAGTTGGCTGAGGCTATTTATAGGGCTGTGACATCACAGGGCTGGCTGGCTGCTGATAGGCTGCATGCATGGCATTATGGGTGATCCCGCCTTCCCAGAGTTCTTTGCTCCACGTCCTCACATGTGCAGCAGCCATTTTAGGAAAAAAATTGATACGTTACCACGAAACGTGAGGAAATTCGGATTCGGTGCAAATCGAATTTTTCCTGAAATTCAGATCGAATTCCAGTTCGCAAACTTCGATTCGCTCATCTCTAGTCATGATCACTTCATATTGAGATATGACTCAAGAAAAACAAGGGAGGATTTAGTCTTCTGCAATATCTTACAGAAGCCATACATATGAGACTAAGATGATCCAATCTTGCTGATTTGGGTGGGTCTGACTGCCATCTAACTGAAGATAAGCTTCCTCAAGAGGCGTCTGGCAGTGGCCTATTCACCTCTCTCCATGATGAACACATGCATATTTAGCCAAACTGAGGGGGCGTTGGGAATCTGGAAGAATAGCTATTGGCTAAGTGAGCATTAAGTTGACATCGATGGAAAGTGCACGGCCACCCTAAATCTTGTAAGCACCTACAATGTCAATGACCAGCTTCATGGCTGTAGGTATGGTGGAAACAATCACAACTGGCCCCAACACCAAGTAGCCTTATCGTCTATCCTTACAAGAAATTGGTATTTCAAGAGGGGGAAATGACTTGTCCCATTATATACAGTATAGGAAATGATACTCTGCAATTATTACATGTACATTTCAGAGTAATCAGGAAGGTGGTAGGGAAATGTCAATGACTGGTGTGAAAGTAGTTTTTAAAGATGAGAGATGGTGAATATGGCCTAAAAGGGAAGAGGTAATGTTTCTATGGACCCTAATGTTGGACTTTCAGAATCAATTCCACTGGTGGTCCCTAGCTACCCCAGTCTGACAATGCTACAGGCCATTTTCTACCTCCATGTCTCAAGATATTGTATGGATGCACACTGTTTCATTGCAGGTCATATCACGGAGATATAGTCAGTGGCACCATAGAGTGGCACACACATGATAGAGCCTTAGTGTATGGCTGTAGAAGCTCGCTCCGGATAGCTGTGGCAGGCATGAGGCCTTATGGTACTTCATCTTTTTTAACATTTTACTACTTTATGACAAAAAATTCAATTCAAATTTATAACTTTGCCAAAAGTACAGACCCAAAGTAAATGCAGGAACAATTTTCAAAACAAGCGTCTAATAGCAATCATCAACCAAACCATTTCAGAGAAAATAATTTAAATATTTTTGTCATCGTTCTTTGTCAGCATAAAAAGTCTAAAATAAAAATCTTTAGAGGAACATCTTAAGATATGAACTACATGATATTCATAAAAATGGAATAAAATAAAAATAAAAAAATTACAAAAACAATCAAGCCGTCATGGCTGTCATAGAAGTGCAAGTAACTATAATCTGAAAGAGGAAATCTTTATGCATCACAACTTAACTCGTGAAATCATAAATTCCTGTGAAAGAAGTCGAAGCAGCAAAAAGACACTAAACCTAGACAATATTCCCAGAATTACCGATAATCGTGGTGTCTCTTTGCATTCTCGTTTCTATGGTCAATTTTGATGGAAGTCGCATGACCGTCTAATCAATAGCTATGACAAAGAAACTGGCGCTATAAAGTAACTGGCATTAATGAAATGTTTACAATTAATCTTGGGCACATGTTTTCTTCATGTATTACCAGGTGACTCATTAGGAGGCCTCAGCTTAAGCTTCATGAAATCCAACACCTGCACATAACCTCATAAAGAAGACAAATGATGAACATGTAAATCGTTTTCCCTTCATTATTATTACGATGTTAGATAACATATGATCAACTAAGGACGTAGCTGGGCCAGTGGAACGAACCCATATATCTTCAAGATCAAAACCAAGAATATATAGGAAGAGTCCTCACTACCTGTCATCAACCAGATGTGGTTGAAGAGGGTCAATTGGCTTTGGATCGGAGATCCATTACTAGCACTGATCTTCTTCACGTGTTCCATAAGATGCATCACTATCACTCAAGACTGGGTCAATGTTGGTGAAAACTCCTGAGCAGTGTTATACAATGGGTGACTTCCACTTACTATACACATTAGATATTTTTTTGCAGATTATCCTGATGTCAATAGGATCCTCAACAATCTAGTACAGCAATGGCCAACCGCTGTTGCAAAACTACAAATCCCAGCATGCCCACACTGCCTACAGCCATCAGCCTACAGCAGGGCATGGTGGGAGTTGAAGTTTAGCAACAGCTAGAGGGCCTCAGGTTGGCCATTTCTGTTCTAGTATTTATGAGAACAGATTTTACTAGTATTTGTTACTTAGGCAAATACAGTTAAAGGGTTAGCTCATCAGAGACAACCCCATTCAAAATACTCTCCCTGGGCTGACCAACACCAGTCCTGGCCAGTGGAAGTGGTATTACACAGCGGCCATTCAGATAAATGGCTCCAGTCTACCAAAATATGAACAGTTTGTACATAGTATCTCTCTGTTCTGGTTTATAGAGAGGTTTCCAATGGAGAACCCCCCTATACAACATCCATATACTCTAATACATGGACAAGGGTTGTTTGCATATGAAGACCTCTATAAGCATTGCCAGATGGCATCTCCCTGACACCCAGCACCTGATAGCCCAGTAGACCATCACTAGCTATGCCAACTCCCCTTCCACTCTCTTAAAATCTGGTATAGCCACTTTATCACAAAGTTGTAGAAGCCACTAATAGTTATTTTAGAGAACAACTAGACATTCAATTTCATAGACCTTTAAATACACGAAGATGAGTCCAAGGCTGCAGCTATTTATGCATAAAATGTCATTAACATGCCAGGCAATGCAACTGTCAAACCCATTTGGGTGATTAACAAAGTGTAAAGTGTAATCCACTTGTCGACACACAGACGAAATCTACTTTTGTTCTTCACTTTTTATTCCCTTGAAATTTTATTTGCAGCTTTCTTTTTTCAGGGTCCAAAGTCAAGATGTATTTCTCAGTAATAATTCAAAAACTGTTAGAGCATAAACAAAACACGTTGCCAATTCCAGGAAAACCACAAAGACGTAATCTTAAAATGCAGCAATGTCTTAAAAAGCCTTCTCTATTCTTTTCCGGCTGATAAGCAGACACTTCTAAGTCCATGGAGAATGCTCTATTTCTGCTGTGTTGACCACCATAACCTCTGATCATCGTCTGGTCAAGGAAGTCAATATTCCAGTAGATTTCCCTCAGCTACAGAAGTTCCTTGATTAAATCTCCTCTTAAAAGCTTTTGATGTTTCTGGAATGTTATCTTTTGCAGCGGTTGCTTGAATTGTTCTAGTCTTACAATGGTTAATTTAGAAAGCTGCAATGGGAAAACTTTTAGAGACAAGGACTAAAACCAAAGAACAAACTCTCCTCAATCCTCAATGACAATGCATGTAAGTTGGGTAAAGACAACAAGGGATATTACGTGACAATGACTATACCACGTCAAGGCTGGTGCATATTTGACTCAGTTGAGGACATCATTGACACCATCTCTGAAGGAAACAATAGGATTGGAAAACTCAACCTGTATAGTCCATGATCAACCCCCAACCCACAGCATATATTGGAGTCTGGTGGTCCTCAACTGTATAGTCTGTATAGTATGTCCCAACAGCGTTTACACAATGGCGTTGACTTTATTAGTAAACCTCCTTAACTGACATCTGCTGTCAATCAAGGTTAATACATGAGTGCAATTACAACGTAATCTTGCCAATGAACTATGACAACATCAGTATATGCTATGAAATTCAAAATAGGAACCACAATTCTTATAGAGGAAAAAGCCACCCCAAATAATCATTCAATAAATTACAAATATTGTGCTATAAACTATAAAATAAACAATACAATTGAATACACTGCTATGGTGATCTACGCATCGCCATGGTTACAGACTACAAGCAATTCCTATGTAGTCTGATCCTGCAGCTCTGTGTTAGTTTTATTCTACTCTTACAGTAGAAGAGATAACAGGACTATTCACTTAATTTTGCTTCATTTTCTACTTCAGATGCATTCAAACAATAAAACATGGTTGTAAAAGTCAGATTTTCCTACACAATGACCATCCCATCCTCTGTGGTTATCTAGACTATTGGAGACAAGACACTATCAATTTTGTAATTGCTAAAATGTGCCCTTTGTTTAGATTAAGTCTCTCAAAAAGGTCCGTAATGACAGTTGCATGCTGGGTAGAGGGATGTTCCACCAGCAATTATCCAGTTTGACAGATTAGCAAATGGAGTATTACATTCTATCGCATTCGTCTTCTGTCTTTGTGCCCGCTGATTTAATATTTAAGATGCCTAGCACATACCCCCGGCATGATTAGCATGCCTATTGATTGGCACAAGCAGATCTGTTTTCTTGACGGATGCCACTATGATCTTCACTCTCAGGCTCTTATTGATCCTTGAAACAAATATCATCCATTTGCGGTTTCATTAGGCGGCTCGCTTGTTAATTACTTATTGCTCAAACCTATTGGTGTTTCATTAAGGTGAACAAATTGATGGAATTAAACAAACAATTCAGCCGCTCGGCAGATATCTCTCCCCTCGCCCAAGCTCTTTGTTCTCTCGATAGCAGGGTGTTTTCTTCAGCTCTATAAGGCTTTCATTATTATGACACTTGGCCATTAATAAGATCGGCAGGATGATGAGGCTCCTCGGAAATAAAGTTGTAAATGTGCCGAGATTATTTCTGTCTTTCAAGTTGTTATTTGATTCATTTGTAAAAACAAAGAAAACCATTAACTACGGCTCAAGATACATGTTTGTCATTACTGGCTCGTGTATGTACAAGAGTCTTAAAGAGCCCCCCGATGGATCAATACATGATACTTGGGACACAATTAGTGGCTTTACTCAATGGCCCACATCTACTAAGACTGGTGTATCTTACCCAGGATAAGTAAGATAATCGTTCAATTGATTTGCACCAAATGCATTAAAAGGTGTCAGTGATAATACCCTTCTTTTGCATTTTGAACTAATAGAAACATTTTGATAATAATTGCACCATTTTCAGGCTTTCTTCTTAATTATAAATGAGCAAATTTCTTAAAATTAGATTAGGGTCTGAATTGGCCATCTGATCTGAATCTCAAGTGCCCTGATTGACTCACTCTTATCACAAAAAATTCAAATATTTTTCAATCTACATTTTTTGAAAAAATTCTGGTCAAATTCCCAAATTTTTCGAATTTTTTCTTTTATCTCTCTACTTAGTACTAAATGACCACAATCACCTTTTGTCGTTACTTTTTAAACCTGGGAAACAAAGAGAAAAGTTGCAATTTTTAGTGCAGGTTTATTGAATGCTATAATTTGCTAATTTACCCAAAAACCTGCTGCTTAGTAAATGTGGGACAATGTCTGGTTCTCATACCTACTTGCCTGCCTGCCAAACCAAAAACCATCAGTCTTTGAACTCTAAGGCACTGTCCAAATGTTTGACTATTTGGCCCACCTCTTGTTCTTTTTAGGATATACAGTACAGACCAAAAGTTTGGACACGCCTTCTCATTTAAAGAGTTTTCTTTATTTTCATGACTATGAAAATTGTAGATTCACACTGAAGGCATCAAAACTATGAATTAACACATATGGAATTATATACATAACAAAAAAGTGTGAAACAACTGAAAATATGGCATATTCTAGGTCAGGGATAAGCAACCTTCGGCACTCCAGCTGTTCTGAAACTACAACTCCCAGAATCCTCTTTTCACTTCTATGGGAGTTATAAGAACAGCAGAGTAAGTGTGCATGCTGGGAGTTGTAGTTTCACAGCAGCTGGAGTGCCGAAGGTTGCTGATCCCTGTTCTAGGTTCTTCAAAGTAGCCACCTTTTGCTTTGGCAATCTCTTGATGAGCTTCAAGAGGTAGTCACCTGAAATGGTTTTCACTTCACAGGTGTGCCCTGTCAGGTTTAATAAGTGGGATTTCTTGCCCTATAAATGGGGTTGGGACCATCAGTTGCGTTGTGGAGAAGTCAGGTGGATACACAGCTGATAGTCCTACTGAATAGACTGTTAGAATTTATATTATGGCAAGAAAAAAGCAGCTAAGTAAAGAAAAACGAGTGGCCATCATTACTTTAATAAATGAAGGTCAGTCAGTCCGAAAAATTGGGAAAACTTTGAAAGTGTCCCCAAGTGCAGTCACAAAAACCATTAAGCGCTACAAATAAACTGGCTCACATGCGGACCGCCCCAGGAAAGGAAGACCAAGAGTCACCTCTGCTGCGGAGGATAAGTTCATCCGAGTCACCAGCCTCAGAAATCGCAGGTTAACAGCAGCTCAGATTAGAGACCAGGTCAATGCCACACAGAGTTCTAGCAGCAGACACATCTCTAGAACAACTGTTAAGAGGAGACTGTGTGAATCAGGCCTTCATGGTAGAATATCTGCTAGGAAACCACTGCTAAGGACAGGCAACAAGCAGAAGAGACTTGTTTGGGCTAAAGAACACAAGGAATGGACATTAGACCAGTGGAAATCTGTGCTTTGGTCTGATGAGTCCAAATTTGAGATCTTTGGTTCCAACCACCGTGTCTTTGTGCGGCGCAGAAAAGGTGAACGGATAGACTCTACATGCCTGGTTCCCACCGTGAAGCATGGAGGAGGAGGTGTGATGGTGTGGGGGTGCTTTGCTGGTGACACAGTTGGGGATTTATTCAAAATTGAAGGCATACTGAACCAGCATGGCTACCACAGCATCTTGCAGCGGCATGCTATTCCATCCGGTTTGCGTTTAGTTGGACCATCATTTATTTTACAACAGGACAATGACCCCAAACACACCTCCAGGCTGTGTAAGGGCTATTTGACCATGAAGGAGAGTGATGGGGTGCTGCGCCAGATGACCTGGCCTCCACAGTCACCGGACCTGAACCCAATCAAGATGGTTTGGGGTGAGCTGGACCGCAGAGTGAAGGCAAAAGGGCCAACAAGTGCTAAGCATCGCTGGGAACTCCTTTATGACTGTTGGAAGACCATTTCAGGTGACTACCTCTTGAAGCTCATCAAGAGAATGCCAAGAGTGTGCAAAACAGTAATCAAAGCAAAAGGTGGCTACTTTGAAGAACCTAGAATATGACATACAGACGTGGACAAAATTGTTGGTACCCTTTGGTCAATGAAAGAAAAAGTCACAATGGTCACAGAAATAACTTTAATCTGACAAAAGTAATAATAAATTAAAATTCTATAAATGTTAACCAATGAAAGTCAGACATTGTTTTTCAACCATGCTTCAACAGAATTATGTAAAAAAATAAACTCATGAAACAGGCATGGACAAAAATGATGGTACCCCTAACTTAATATTTTGTTGCGCAACCTTTTGAGGCAATCACTGCAATCAAACGCTTCCTGTAACTGTCAATGAGACATCTGCACCTCTCAGCAGGTATTTTGGCCCACTCCTCATGAGCAAACTGCTCCAGTTGTGTCCGGTTTGAAGGGTGCCTTTTCCAGACTGCATGTTTCAGCTCCTTCCAAAGATGCTCAATAGGATTGAGGTCAGGGCTCATAGAAGGCCACTTTAGAATAGTCCAATTTTTTCCTCTTAGCCATTCTTGGGTGTTTTTAGCGGTGTGTTTTGGGTCATTGTCCTGTTGCAAGACCCATGACCTGCGACTGAGACCAAGCTTTCTGACACTGGCTAGTACATTTCTCTCTAGAATTCCTTGATAGTCTTGAGATTTCATTGTACCCTGCACAGATTCAAGACACCCTGTGCCAGACGCAGCAAAGCAGCCCCAGAACATAACAGAGCCTCCTCCATGTTTCACAGTAGGGACAGTGTTCTTTTCTTGATATGCTTCATTTTTTCGTCTGTGAACATACAGCTGATGTGCCTTGGCAAAAACTTCGATTTTTGTCTCATCTGTCCACAGGACATTCTCCCAGAAGCTTTGTGGCTTGTCAACATGTAGTTTGGCATATTCCAGTCTTGCTTTTTTATGATTCGTTTTCAACAATGGTGTCCTCCTTGGTCGTCTCCCATGTAGTCCACTTTGGCTCAAACAACGACGGATGGTGCGATCTGACACTGATGTTCCTTGAGCATGAAGTTCACCTTGAATCTCTTTAGAAGTCTTTCTAGGCTCTTTTGTTACCATTCGGATTATCCGTCTCTTAGATTTGTCATCAATTTTCCTCCTGCGGCCACGTCCAGGGAGGTTGGCTACAGTCCCATGGATCTTAAACTTATGAATAATATGTGCAACTGTACTCACAGGAACATCTAGTTGCTTGGAGATGGTCTTATAGCCTTTACCTTTAACATGCTTGTCTATAATTTTCTTTCTGATCTCTTGAGACAGCTCTTTCCTTTGCTTCCTCTGGTCCATGTCGAGTGTGGTACACACCATATCACCAAACAACACAGTGATTACCTGGAGCCATATATAGGCCCAATGGCTGATTACAAGGTTGTAGACACCTGTGATGCTAATTAGTGGACACACCTTGAATTAACATGTCCCTTTGGTCACATTATGTTCTGTGTTTTCTAGGGGTACCATCATTTTTGTCCATGCCTGTTTCATGAGTTTATTTTTTTACATAATTCTGTTGAAGCATGGTTGAAAAACAATGTCTGACTTTCATTGGTTAACATTTATAGAATTTTAATTTATTATTACTTTTGTCAGATTAAAGTTATTTCTGTGACCATTGTGACTTTTTCTTTCATTGACCAAAGGGTACCAACAATTTTGTCCACGTCTGTATTTTCAGTTGTTTCACACTTTTTTGTTATGTATATAATTCCACATGTGTTAATTCATAGTTTTGATGCCTTCAGTGTGAAGCAACAATTTTCATAGTCATGAAAATAAAGAAAACTCTTTGAATGAGAAGGTGTGTCCAAACTTTTGGTCTGTACTGTACATGGCAGTCTACACAGTACATGAGAGGGGAGTAGCTACTAAGGGTGAGGAAATAGCAGTCATGCCCAAGCCCTGGTGCCTGAGGGGGCACAGAGGCAATTCTAAACATAGCAAGATAGCAGATATCACTATTACAACTGGCATATGGCGCTGTCTCATTGCCCTTTATGCCTCTGGTCCAAACTTGTTAAATAATAGAGATTTTAAAGGGGTTTCTGCTCCTGGACCCAAAATGATCACTAGTGCTTCCATATTAAGTGGAGCAACCATGATTCTAAAAATGTTCAAAGTCAAATGGTTCGGTCGAAGCAGAGATGGATATACAATCAATCTACCCAACATGAGTACAACTTCTGATCTGGATCTTGTCAATGAACTTGTCTAAAGTAAAAGTTCTTTTTTTTTTTTTTTTACCTTTTCTCATTTCCTTCTCTCAACTTTAATAGATTGAAAGTAAAAGGTAATATATGTATTTTAAAGTGTAACTGCTGTCTCATTTTTTATACTCAAATGGTATAGTACTCCGTGCTGTATAAATGCTTTTGTGCTTTAAAATGTAATCATTTTCAGTTTTACCTGATAATAACTCCCACAAATGTGTGCTACTTTCCTATTCTGCATCCCACTTCTCACAGCGTTATCATGTGCAGCCGTCTCCTCTCTGATACAAACAAGAGACGGGGAGCGTTGGGAGGCGAAGCACAGTCCTGAGTTCCGGGGAGAGCACTGGGAGGAGGAGCACATCCCTGAGTGCCTGGGGAGAGAATTGGGAGGAGGAGCACAGCCCTGAGTGTAGGGGAGAGAGCTGGGAGGAGGAGCACAGCCCTGAGTGCCGGGGAGAGCGCTGGCAGAAGGAGCACAGCCCTGAGTGCCAGGGAGAGTGCTGGGAGGAGGAGCACAGGCCTGCGTGTCGGGGAGAGCGCTAGGAGGAGGAGCACAGCCCTGAGTGCCTGGTAGAGCGCTGGGAGGATGAGCACAGATCTGAGTGCCTGGGGAGAGCATTGGGAGGAGAAGCACAGCCCTGAGTACCTGGGGAGAGCATTGGGAGGAGGAGCACAGTCCTGAGTGCGGGGAGAGCACTGTGAGGAGGAGCACAACCCTGAGTGTCGGGGAGAGTGCTGGGAGGAGGAGCACAGCCCTCAGTGCCGGAGAGAGTGCTGGGAGGAGGAGCACAGCCCTCAGTGCCGGGGGCAGCACTGGGAGGAGGAGAACAGCTCTGTGTGATGGGGAGAGCGCTGGGAGGAGGAGCACAGCCCTGAGTGCCTGGGGAGAGCATTAGGAGGAGGAGCACAGCCCTGAGTGCTGGGAGAAGGAGCAGAGCCCTCAGTGCCAGTGAGAGCGCTGGGAGGAGGAGCACAGCCCTCAGTGCCGGGCACAGCCCTGAGTGTCAAGGAGAGTGCTGGCAGAAGGAGCACAGCCTTGAGTGCCGGGGAGAGCGCTGGTAGGAGGAGCACAGCCCTAAGTGCCAGGGAGAGCACTGGGAGGAGGAGCACAGCCCTGAATGTCAAGTAGTGCGCTGGGAGGAAGAGCACAGCCTTGAGTGTTGAGGAGAGCACTGGGAGGAGGAGCACAGCCCTGAGTGCCTGGGCTTGGGCAAAAAAGTGGAGGGCTGCTTTAGATGCTGCTTTCTCCTGAATGGTAGCAGCTAGAAATATGAAAATGGTCTAGTTTGAAAGCTGACATTACAGGCTTTCATATAGATTGAAAGCTAAAGTTCAAGCAACATAGTAGAAATCACTGCTAGAAATCGAGTCGGGAATAATCTCGGGTAAAACCTGCTTTTATTTTCACTTTCAGCTTTATTCACAGCATCCCAATTTCTATCAGTGATATCATCCCCTGTACTGAACATATTGCTGTCATTCTGGAATGTCAGCATTCAGACAATACAAAGCCTACATCTGTAGATGGTACCAAACCAGAGATATGAGCAGCTAAAGCACCCCCCTTTCCTGTCAGTGTGGAGAAGAATGAGGTAGCAACTGCAGAGCTGACAGGTGACTATGAAGAGGATAAAACAAATGCCCACTGATTTCATGTAATTGCAGGGCTTGTCTATGGTTAGCTGTATGTGAGAGGATACACACTGCTCTGGGGTAGTGGGGGAGGTTATCTGCATTCTGATTGGTCCTGCTAATTCATGTGAGGAGAACAAGGGATTATGGGAAGTGAGGGAAATGCAGGATGGCCTCAAGGACAGGGCAAAAATCACCACAGGAAGTGCAGCAGAGGCCATTTTAGGAAGATGCTGAAATAGAGGCACAGAGAAATACGGTTGCTACGGGCTGAATACAGACATCAGAAAGGTAAAATTAACTGAAAAATAAAGCTTCATGAATATCTTCCCTTCAGCAGCACATATGTTAGGAATTTCATTTTTGGTAGTGAAATGGCAGTTACATTTTAAATGTTTTTTTAATTTGCACTTTTTAGATAACAAATGTAAAAAGCTTGGTTCATTACAAGACAGCAGCAGAACTAAACCTACCAATCCATCATATGGTGCATTTTCATTTTGGAACCAATTGCTGGTCATATGGATATTGATGGAGAATGTCTCTATTAAAATGCTACCCTCTCATCCCCTGTAATATTTATCTTTGACTGGATAAGGCCATGAAGCTGTGATCATATGGATAGTGGTATAGTAAATTATGACACTCCATTTTGCAGATGTTCATACTATGTGGACCTTTATCTTCAGAATGATCACTGGAATCATATTCTACATGGACTAAATTACAATGATTATACCTGCAACATTACCATCAACCTATTATTTGTGCTTCTCCTGCACAAGCTAATTGCCATCTGTCCTCTACAATATATTACTATATGAGGGGATGCACATGTAGGAAGAGCAAAAGGAAGGTCCTTTGAAAATCAGGTTGAAAAGGTTATGATCGAAAACAAACATACGAGTGTGGATTTCATGAAGGTGATCTGCAAGTAGCCAGTTTGTATCTCTCTGAGTAGATCTCCATTTTCCACCATTACATATGATAATTAGATCAGCCTCTAGATCCTCCACTGTGTCCAAACTCTAGTGCTAAATAGATCACTCTTCTGAGCCCACTCTCTAAAGCAAGATCCCTCTACTGACCTCTAAAACAAGATTACATTGCTGATCCTGACCTTTAAATCAAGTTGACTCTGCTCACCTAAACCTCTAAAATGAGAAGATTTTGCTGCCAACCTTTAAATGAGATGACTCTGGTAACCACGACCTCTAAAATGGGATCACCCTGACAACTCCAGCCTCTAAATTGAGATAATTCAGCTGAACCTACCCTCTAAAGTAAGATAACTTTGCTGACTCCAGCCTCTAAATTGAGATGATTCTGCTGATGCTGGCTTCTAAAATGAGATGACTCTGCTGACTCCGACCACTAAAATGAGGTGATTTTGCTGATTTAAATCTCTGCTGATAATTATATGCCTCTGCTAACTCTACCTTGTATAGTGAAATGACTGCGTACCTCACTCTCTAATAATAGCAATTATTGTGTTAATCTCACCCTCCGTAATAATGAGATGACTTTTCTGACCCTATCAGTCTACACAGCAAAGCTGAAAAGCAGGCTTTAGAAGACCAAAAACATTAGTCTACTTTCTGTGCCCCAGTGGTCAGCATGGAATACTTTAAACATATCTTTAAAAATGATTTCAATGATCTGTCATTTTTTTATGATGCCGCCGGTAGAAAACTAAAAAATAAAGTAAAACTTCAAATTCCTACTCAGTGCAGGTATTTTTGAGCATTAATGTATGTAAGATGAATCGAAAATGATGAACTGGTAAATAAGACCCCGTCCCACCCTCTTCTCCTCTGATATGTTTGATCTCGTTCTGCCTCAGAATTTTGTAATCAATGATAGATTTTTTTATGTTTTCTATAAAATGTAGCACAATCTTAATTCCTACAGATCCTTGAGTCTTATTGATCCTTCCTTTTAAGTTGTACCTTTAGCTCCGTGATGTGATTTTGCTCATGATATGGTTACAAATGTAGCAGTCTGTTTAGTAATACCAATCACCTCCAACTAAGGAAGATAAAAAAGCATAAAAACATTTTAAAAGCCCGTGAGTGTCAGGATCAGATTTGTCAGCGGCTGGAACAATGTCCTTAGTTTACGGGAATTACCGTTACTGTACATTCAACTGCAAATCAATGTGTTAAAGTAAATACAATTTATGTGACTTCATTACACCGCACTGCAAATGCAACCTCACCTTTTCTGGATTTAAGATGTCAGGGGCCCAAAACGGATGACACAAAATCAATATCTCACTGTAGCTTAAACCGAGCAACAAAACTAGCTAGAAAAAATAGAATTTCTGAGCCATCGAGATAATTTTGCACAGAGCAGATCCTGACTGGCAATGAGGAGGGACAGCTTGATTAAAAAAAAAATATTTAATCAGCTTAATTAATAATTGAAAGGACGCAAGTGCACAAAAGAAAAAAAGTGAAAATTTACCCAGCGTCATCTAGCAATTTTTAATTTTAATTATAAAAAAAGATAAAAAAATTAAATAAACAAAAATTGGATTATTAAAGAGAGTGTTTCCAATGCCAGTCAGCTGCGTTAAATAACATATTTTGGAATAATAAGAAAAAATAACATGGAGACCCTTGGACTTACATATCCATGACCTATACTGTGTGATCCGACAGTCCTCCAGCGCCAAGAGCTGCATTGTACTCCAGTAACTGGAGGAAGGGCTTCATATGTCCCATGTGAACTTTGTTTTAAAATGCTTAAAGTAACGTTTTGAGAAATTGGGTCTACTAGAGCCCACAGGATGCCCGTGCTCAGTCTACTGCTCTTCTGTATGTTTTTGTACAGATTTAGGGTCTATTCACATGTCCGCAGAATGGGTCCACATCTGTTCCTCAAATTGCGGAATGGATGCAGACCCATTAATTCTCTATGGGGCAGGAATGGATGCGGACAGCACACAGTGTTCTGTCTGCATCTGCATTTCCGGAGCGCACCCCCGATTTTCCGGTCTGCGGCTTCGGAAAAAAATAGAGCATGTCCTATTCTGGTCCGCAAACAAGAAAAGGCATTTCTATGGGGGTTCTGGACGGGTGTATACTACGGACATGTGAATGGACCCTAACTATGTTCAATGGAAATTAGAAGGGTGGGGGTATTGTAGGTACAGTTCTGAGAGTACCTTGTACAAATTAATCTACTTAACATGGGGCAAGCAGAACCATTACTATTTGGCTCCTTGGCCAAAATCTAAAATTTATGGCAGGGTCCCGTAACCCATCAAGTCTTATTGTAGGCTTATCCATCATGCTATAACCCTGTTAACCCCCTTTCTTTCTTTGAAATGTTTTTGGCATGTATTCGACTAATTGGGGCCATAAAAGGTGCAGAGGCAACAGTGATACCAGAGCCCCGATGCTTGTGGGCGCCCAATGTCACATAAGAAGACACCTGGATTATAAATGGCATATGGTAGGTAGGACCCTGAGACCTTAGAATTAGAGATGGCCATGCGGTTCGCCCGGCAGTCGGTTTGCGGTGAACTTTGGGCGTTCGCGATTCGACGAACATGCGAACATATGGGGATATTTGCATCCACCATATTCTTTTACATTGTGAAGAACTTTGACCCATGAAACATCCATCAGGTGGTACAGGACAGCCAATTGAGACGTTTCAGCACATGGACATACCCCCTACTTATAAATAACCCTGATCTGGCCGCCATTTTACATTCAGTGTTTTGCCAGTGTAGGGAGAGGTTGCTGTGTGGAGCAGGGACAGGCTGTTAGGGACACAAAACACTATCAAATAGGGTCACAAAAGTCCTTTTAAGGACTGGTATAGGTGTGCTATCGATAGGTGTGATACACAGAGGGGTGTAATATACTTATAATATACTTTTTATGTTAGAGAGTATATTATAGTGCATTTGTATTGTGCAGCAGTTGTGTGCAGTTCTGCTGCAATACCGCAGGTATATAGAGGGACAAACGCAATTATAACTGGTGTGATATACCAGTCACCCCCCCAAAGAAAATATTGAAGCGGGGTATTATATACCAATATACTTTCTTTATAGTGCATTTGGGTACTGTATAGTGCATTTGCGCATGCGTGTACGCAAAAATTATATTGTCAATATTTCGCATTGAAAAAAATAATGAATGGAGATCGCAAATTCGAATAATACATCTGGTGTCACTGTCCGTGTTGTGGGACTATTTGTGCACTTCTAGTAATTATTTCTTGGATGCAAATATGAGCTGAAGGTTTTTCAGGTTCACCTGCCATTAAAATGAATGGGGCCCGTCGCAAACTTGCGGTTTGCAAACATTTGATCGCGTTCACAAACCGTCCCGGCAGATTTTCGTCCATCACTACTTGGAATTTCAAATTTACACCCTTTCTAATACCGATGCCTCCTTATGTTGTGGAAGGGCCATTGGTGTAAACGGAACCTCAACCTCCTTGGGTTCAACTGAAAGCGATCTCCCACTACGAATTATGCACAGATTGGTCATTGGATAGATGTCATACCCCACGAGGGGTGGCCTGTGTGTTGCCCTCATAGTTGTACAGATTGGAGGAGCGGAGGAGGAGATTGACTGTACTTATTAGTGGAAAAGCGTAGCCATGGTGGATGGTATGGAGCAAGGACATGCGTTTTTGTTTTTTGCCGATTTTCTTGTTCTCTTCCGCCTCTATAGAAATTAAAGGGAGCCTGTCATCAGGAAATTCACTCTTACACCAGACACATTGCCTTGCAGGGCTAGCTCAGATGAATGCAATGATAGCTTTCACTGAGTGATCCATTGCTTCATTCTGGAGAATGAAATGCACTTTTAAACCATATGCAAATGAGCAGTTAAGTGCACCAAGGGAGGTTCTAAATAACTCTGTGCACACTCCCTCCTCCTGCTTCCTCTGCTAGACCCTTTTTCTTCTTCTTGATTGACAGGGCCGAGCAGTCTATACTGATTATGCAGGGACCTGGAAGTAGAGGAAGGGTCTAGCAGAGGAAGCAGGAGGAGCAATGGGGTGTAAAGTGTCTCGAGTCCGCTCTCTGTGCACTTAATGGACCATTTGCATATGGATTAAATGTACTTTTTCTCCAGAATAAAACAACAAATCACTGTCATTGCATTCAGCTGAGCTATCCCTACAATTTTTCCCCTTAAAGGGAGTTTGTCACCAGGCACAGTTTGTCACCACTGTGCCTGGTGACAAACTCCCTTTAAGGGGAAAACTGAGCATTTGGGAGGGATAGCTGCAGGCAGAATTAACATTAAGACTCTTGGAATTTTGAACATTGTAGCATTTTCCTATGGCACACAATACATCACCCCAGCTCCATTTCTTTAGTGCAAAGCAGCTTCTATCTACAAACATCTGTAAAAATGTCAGTTGTTCATGGCTACCACTAGAGGGCGATCAGAGAAGATAAATACAGGTTGACCCCTAGTTTTGGCAGCAGAAAACAAAAATATGTGCATATGTGTGGATTGGGGGGAGAGGACTGTTACTCTGTATTAAAGAATAGTGTTGAGCGCGAATATTCGAATATCAATTTTTTTTTAGCAAATTTCAACACTTCGCTAATTTGCGAATATTTCGAATATAGTGCTATATATTTGTTTATTCAAATATTTTTTTATTTTATTTTTTTAATGTTACCGTAGCTTTGTCCAAAAGCAGTACTTTTAAGAGAGGATTCCTTGCTCCCTGCCCGCTCAAGTCAGTGCCCGTTCCCGCCTCTATCTACTTCCCGTGAGCATGGAGCGTCCCCGACACCATTGGAATGCCTCCATGTTAGAATTTACTATCGGATGTGAGAATCAAGTTGTAATCGCAATGCGAATATTATAACTTGAATAAATCGCATAATGATTTTAACTTGTGCCTGGTTTACAATGGTTGGCTTTCTTGAATTAGCGAAGATGGAGAATATTTCATTTTGATTAATAAATATATTCGTCATCCTCGCTAATTTAAAGTAATTTAGTAAACCCGGTCTAAGTTGAAATCGCAATGCGATTAATTCAAGTTATATTAATCGCATTGCGATTTTAACTTGTAGCTGCTGCTGGGTCTTGACTCTCTAATGAAATGGGTCAGCTTGCTAGAATTAACAAAGTTAACGAATATGGAATCTAGCAGGGCTAATTTGTAATCGCGATGCAATAATATTTGCTATTATTATTAACCGCATTGCGAATCCAACTTTTATAATCCACTATTCTTAGATATAGTACTATATTTGTTATATCCAACCGTTAATTCTCCCAATACCACCATTATCAAAATTGCCTAAGTTGTAAT
The DNA here is from genome assembly GCF_014858855.1 of Bufo gargarizans. NCBI lineage: Eukaryota > Metazoa > Chordata > Amphibia > Anura > Bufonidae > Bufo > Bufo gargarizans. The sequence continues at coordinate 47,180,709 of NC_058088.1, forward strand.
CACAATGCGATAATAACTTAAATTGAGGAAGATATAGAATGCTTCGCTATCTTCGTTGATGTAGAAAACGTTGCTATCTTCGTTGATGTAGAATAAAGAATACTTCGCTATCTTCGTTGATGTAGAATACTTCGCTATCTTCGTTGATGTAGAATACTTCGCTATCTTTGTTGATGTAGAATACTTCGCTATCTTCGCTGATGTAGAATGCTTCGCTATCTTAGTTGATGTAGAATACTTCGCTATCTTCGTTGATGTAGAATACTTCGCTATCTTCGTTGATGTAGAATACTTCGCTATCTTCGTTGATGTAGACTACTTCGCTATCTTCGTTGATGTAGAATACTTCGCTATCTTCGTTGATGTAGAATACTTCGCTATCTTCGTTGATGTAGAATACTTCGCTATCTTCGTTGATGTAGAATACTTCGCTATCTTCGTTGATGTAGACTACTTCGCTATCTTCGTTGATGTAGAATACTTCGCTATCTTCGTTGATGTAGAATACTTCGCTATCTTCGTTGATGTAGACTACTTCGCTATCTTCGTTGATGTAGAATACTTCGCTATCTTCGTTGATGTAGAATACTTCGCTATCTTCGTTGATGTAGAATACTTCGCTATCTTCGTTGATGTAGAATACTTCGCTATCTTCGTTGATGTAGAATAAAGAATACTTCGCTACCTTGATTCTTTTATTAACAAAGACATAGAATATAGCGCTATATTCGTGGTAAATCTAGATCTCCAAGATTAAAGAATAGGAAAGTTGCCTTATTATTAAGATAAAAGGAAATTAGAAGTTATAATTTATAACGTCTAATTCTAAGCTTAAAAATTGCAATATGCGACTGATTAAATCACATTAATCGCAATAAATACAATAATGACGAATATTTGATTTTCGACCAATATAAGACGAATATTCAAGCGAATATTTGTGAAATATTGCAAAATTGAATATGGCACCTCCCGCTCAACACTATTAAAGAAAAAGAACGTGATGCTTCTTAACTAAGGACGAGTGAACCAGTTCAGAAGGAAAGGGGTTTAGTCCAAACTTTGCTACTTTTTGGACGGCAGACAAATTTGAATCTTTTCAGGTTTGTTTCGGATTAATCCACTAAAACGTCATTCAGCACCATTTTAGTGCACATGTCTGCAGGAAAAAAGCAGTAGGGAGGAAGAAGAAGGGTCTCACATAACACTGGCAGACAGTGGTGCAGCAGGCAGGGAGGTGCCTGAGCAGGACACCATTCTGGGCTGTGCGGTGAATGGGTCTTACAGTGTGTGCCATAATCTCAGGGAGAGTCAGGGAGAGTCAGAAATCAATCAAGCTTGTATTCTCCTGCCAGGGAGAGTGAAGGGAATGGCTGGGATTACAAAGAAGAAGAATTGTGTGTGAAGAATAGGGACAAGCAGTGAAGCTGATTGCCAGGGAGTGAGAAGTGAGGAGCTGAGGCCGCTGTGCCTCATAGCAGCTGCTTCAAACCTCAAAAGTCTGAACTGAACTTTTTTTTTAAAAAGTGGAAAACCGGACCCAAAACAAATCTCACCTGGCTCGCTCATCTCTGTTCTTAAGTAAGTTATAAACATGTACTAAAATAGTCAGAAATTATGAAAATTTTCTTACAAATTACTTTCTTGAAAATTGAAACTTCTGATACAATTCACTGCAAACTCCAACATTTCATAGTATAGTTTAGTTCAAGGATGGCCAACCTGAGGCTCTCCAGCTGTTGCAAAACTACAACTCCCGGCATGCCCAGACTGCCTACAGCTATCAGCCTACAGTAGGGCATGGTAGGAGTTGTAGTTTTACATCAGCTGGAAAGCCTCATGTTGGCTATGCCTGGTATAGATACTACAAGGTCCCATCACAGGGAGTCCTGATGTTCTCTGCATTATCTGTGATTTTCCTCCCAGCGATGCTACGTACCGTAACTGCAGAGATTGAGCCGTCTCTATGGGATGGAATTATATTTGTTGCAAAATTATTCACTTCCAGAGGAAATTGGATAAAATGAAACAATTTTATTTGTAGATTTAATATTTCATTCTGATATTAAAACAAGTACGGGTCTAGAAATGTGCATCTGTTCTAAATAAAGAAAGTGAAACTCCAACCGCTGGGGGGTTATTTGCAGTTAATAGGGAAAAATAATTTGACTCATTAACTTTTATTGTCTTTTTTTGCTGCATGCGATGGTTAATACATGTCTGGTGAGGAGGATCCTGCACAGTCTTCATGTCCTTTGAAAAGGAGGCTAGTGAGGCTATAAGAACCCTACTGAGGAGTCAAGTCATGGAATTGATTTAAAGAGTAACTAAACTTGTATAATAGTTTTTAATATGTTGTCCCTAATCCCCTAAGTAAAATTTTTCTAATATACTTTATTTATTAATTTTGTATTTTTACTGTACTTTTACATCCCAGCGGTGTACAGAGTACTCATTTTATGAATAGGGCACAGCAGCGCAGGGAGTACGGGCAGGAGCACTCATTGCTGCTCCTGCCCGTGCTCCCCAGACAATTACTAACTCTTGGCAGGCCGTCTTTAACGTGGGGCAAAAGGGGCAGCTTCCCCGGGCCCAGTTGCTCCTGGGGGGCCCAAGGCTCTTCAGCCCTGCTGGCCACTGCCCACAAATTCTACGGAGCGTGAGTGAAATGAAGCCTTTCACTCACTGCTCCGTGGCCTCTAGTTGGCACCGCGCTGCAGGGCCTGGCGTGCACACATCGTCAGAGCGCTGGCTGACGCTCTGTGTGACATCAGGTCCCTCCCGGTGCATGCTGGGAAGAAGACGCGTTCTTTTCCTGCGGACTCCATGTCAGCGCACTGCCAGGAAAGGTAAGTATAAGAGAGCACTAGCAGGGGCCCAAATCTGGGGGGTGGGGGGTGTTGGTCGTGCAGATTTGAAGGGGGCACCTGTGATTTGAAGTAATGGCGCTGGGGGACATGGATCATTGGCAATGGCATGGAGACGCTGATGATGATATCTGATGGCACTGGGGGAGTGAGGGATATGACATGGAGGGGCTGATGATGATATCTGATGGCACTGGGGGAGTGAGAGAAATGGCATGGAGGGGTTGATCTGATGGCACTGGGGACATCACAATGGATGGCATGGCATGGAGGCACTGGGGGGAGTGGGTTGGGGCTGGCAAAATGGCAATGGATTGCATGGGGGTCTGGCTCTGATTGCAGCAAGGGATGTTCTGATGGTGGTGGTGGCAGTCTGGGGGTCTGATCATGGTGGCACTGGCATGGGGGTCTAATTGCGGGCTTGCGGCATGGCATTTTGTGTGTGTTGTAGTGGAGGGGGTGATAACATGCTAGGTTGTGGGAAGGCGGGATCCAAGGGGCCCAAGTAAATTCTTGCCCAGGGTCCAATCAATATTAAAGATGGCCCTGTACCCATGTACTGTGCCAGGATTAGCTGAGCGGAGCGGCTCCTGCTTCTGCCTGCTCCGCTAACCTAAGAGAACTGCAAGTCAGCTCTTAGCTTAGTGGATCAGGCAGAAGCAGGAGCCGCTCTGCTAAGCTAATCCTGGCACAGTACATGGGTACAGGGTACCCATGTACTATGCCAAGAGTTAGTAATTACCGGGGAGCATGGGCAGGAGCAGCAATGAGCGCTCCATCACCTGTTTATGTGATTATTATTTTTTGCTTTATCACCATAGCGACCTTCAAGACGCCAGAATAGTTATGAATTGGCGGAGTCAGAGGAGTGGCTTAGTATAATTAGATTTGCCACAGCGCACGTTGCTGATATTGTCCCTATTTCTGATTTACTAAAGTTGAAAGGTCTGTGTTAGGGGTGGGTGGGGTCGCCGTTCTACTCCTTTTCTCTGGGGCAGGAACTTATTAAGGATACTTATCAAGTAAATAAGGAGGAAAAACCTTTCATTCCATTGAACAACTAAAAAGTCAAAAATGGCCTTACATTGATTCACAGGTCTGTAATAAAAAAAAAAAAAATTCAAGAGCTGTTTTGGTTATTCCACGTAATCTTTATGTTTTTTGGTGCGCTGAATCCGAAAAAGACCTCCATTTTGTCATAGGACATCACATTTCCTGACAATTTAGGTAACTATGTCAAATAAGGCAATACCTCAAAATAAATGGATGTACTTAAATTTTTTCAGGAAAATGCTTTTTTTTTACTGAAATGAGCTCACCTACACACACAAAACTTGATTCTTCCTCCCTGTGAGGCTCCTCTTGGTGCATTTACGCTTGTGAGTTGCATCTGGAATGTCTCTTTGAAGCATCCAACACTATTCTGCCATCATTGTAATGCTCCATTTTGCCTGGTATCTCCTTTCCATCTCTTTAATGTCTTGGTGGAATCGTTCACCTTGTTCCTCAATCACAGCTTACAAATTTCTCAGGAAAGTAGTCAAGGTGGGACTGGAGGAAATGCACTTTCAAACTCATCAGGCGACCTAAAGCTTGAAATGCTTTCAGCATTCGTCCGGCGATCTTTTTGTAGTGAGGATTTTTGTTATTGCCTAAAAATTTCTGTACGACTTCTTTAAATGCAATCCACCCTTCTTTTTGAGGATCCGTCATGGTATTGACAAACTCTTGATCAACTATAAGCCTTCTAATGTCTGGTCCGACGAACACACCTTCCTTCAATTTTGCCTCCGACAGGCCTGGAAACTTGGTGACCAAGTATTTGAAGCATTCTCCATCTCTTGGAAGTGATTTTACGAATTGCTTCATCAATCCCAATTTTATGTGGAGAGGTGGTAGAAGAACTTTATGGGAAGGTACCAAAGTTTCTCGGAGGACATTTTTTTCACCGACTGTTAGCACCCTCGGCTGCCAACTCTTCTTGGTCCAGTGATTTTGTCGGTCTCGACTGTCCCATAGACACAGAAAACAAGGGTATTTGGTATACCCAGCTTGTTGCCCGAGCAGCATGCACAAGACCTTCAAGTCCCCACACACTTGCCAACCATGGTCTTCATATTTAAGTTTACGAAGAACCAATTCCAAGTTCTCGTAGGTTTCCTTCAAGTGTACGGAATGACCTACAGGTATGGAAGCGTAAAAACCACCGTTGTGGAGTAAAACTGCTTTGAGACTTCTTTTTGAAGAATCTATAAAAAGACTCCATTCCTCTGAATCATATTGGATTTTAAATTCACCCATCAGACCTTCGACATCGATGTAATAAACCAACTTGTCTTCCTGGGCGAAGTAAGGAACAAACTCCCTTTCACGATGTCTGAACCATGAAGATGACACTCCTGGCAACAATAAATTCCTACTTTTCAGCCTTGATCCGAGTAACTCAGCGGCATCTTTGGGAAGATACAAGTCTCTTCCAAATCATTCATCTCCTCCTGAGAAAACTATTTTGGTCTTGTATCATCTTCAAAGTCATATTCTTCAGGAAATATTAACCCCTTCTACCAATAGAAGCACAGACTCAGAGCTGAGGCTTACACATACAGCATGCTGCTGAGTATCCCAGTAGTCAGACATGTCACTCAGAGCAGCACTTGTATTCACCCCCTTTGCAGGGGGGGGGGGAGGGGCAGAGATTGTTTACCTGCAAATAACAACAAAGGGCCAAGAAGAGAACTAGGGAGATGAGGAAATAGAATATTTTTTCCCTAAAACTTGCTTAGATTATGTATATATTGCTGACCATCAGATTTACAGTGCTATATTTTTTTACATAACTCGGACAACCTCTTTATGTTTTTTTTTGGGGAATTTTAAATCTTAAATGCACTTATGTGAATTAATAGTAATTTGGACTTTAAATTTGGTTAAAAACCAATAATATAAAAAATACAAAAAATTTAAAAAATTGCTAAATTTGAAGACAATTTAGCATTGTGTGGCAAATCATGACGTCTAGGAGTTTTCTCAATATTTTATTAGTTTTTAGCACAGCAAAATACAAGATAAAATAATCAAACAGCTTTTTAGTCGCAGACCTGTGAAGGAAGCAAGCCTGAGCTTCTCAGCAGACCACCGCTATTCATGTGGTTTTGGCAAATTGAACAAATATTCCAAAAATTTTGTAATATATATAAAAATGTATAATATTCCTATGGACTGAAGCTGCCAATCGGGACTTTGTGTAGTCCCAATTTTCAAGGATGCATCTGCCTATACAGTCAGTGACGAGAAAAACACAACCTCGGCACACGTCCCATCAGCATAAATATCCCAAACCGGTCTCACAGGGACAATTAATTCTAAATAGCCCATGATATGTGTACAGAGGCCAATTTGTCTCCATAGAAAAGCAATTTCTACTGCGACTCTCTCCCGTCAAAGCCACATATGAGAGGACAAGCGGGCAGACTTCACTGGAAATATGGAAGATATTTTGTTGCAATAGAAACATTTATTATGACATTCCGGGGAAAATCCATTTGTCGCAGCCAGAAAGGTGCTAACCCCATTGTGTTAGAAAATAATTTGATTCCTAGCACTTGATACAGAATCATCTCGGAAAGAAGATCTCTGTTTAGTCACCACATGCAAAGCAATAGAAGGAAACAAATGTCTCTTTTTGCTTCCACGTCCGTCTTGTTAGTCAATAATATGGAAATCACATTTAAGGAATACACTTGCGCTGAGGTGTTAGATTGACTCTCGGCTCCAAAAATTCAAGGAAATATATTTCCGGCAAGGAGGCAACATATGAACTGTATACCGCTGAGGTAAGGCAGCAATTTTTTTTGCTATCTTGGCAAGATAATAAATGTGACTTGTGGAGTGAACATAGCCCCGCTGAGCCACCGTGGGGGGCTGCGTTATACTTTAATAGTTCCTGTAAAAGAATCTTCAGTGACTGTCAGTGCAGCCTTGGGCTTCAGAGACGGAGCCATCACAGATCTAATTAATTACTAACTGAGCCTAAAGAAATAACTTAAATTACTGGAGATGAACTTGGGGCTCCAGACGTAGAGATAAAACCTGCAAAGATGTAACAGGCGACCACAGGAACTGCAAATGGCAGCCCGTCCTGCCAGCGACCCACCGCACCAATGGGGCTCAACGTCTGATGTATGTAATGATGAGGCCACGATATGCTATAATCATGTGTACAGGTCTCATTTATAGTGGGATGGTCCTATCATTCTGTATCAGGGTATACCAAGCCTTGTAAAAATGGAAGAGCTTGGATGGAGGTACTCTGGGGAGGCCAGGAGAGATGGGTTTGATTTTTATTTTATTATTTGTTTATTGAATATATAAAGATAATTACTTATGGGTTATTTATTGATATACATTTTAATTTGAATGTGTTTATTATTTGTATAATATACTACTATTACTATGGATACTACCACTACAACTATTTCTATAGTATATACTACTAGTCCTACTACTACTACAGCCTCTACTACTCTTACTACTACTAATGCTACTACTACAGCCTCTACTACTCTTACTACTACTAATGCTACTACTACAGCCTCTACTACTCTTACTGCTACTACTAGTACTGCTACTACTACTACTGCTACTACTACTGCTACTACTACTACTACTACTGCTACTACTACTACTACTGCTACTACTACTACTACTACTGCTACTACTATAGCTACAACTACAGTACTACTACTATTACTACAGCTACTCCTACTAACTCTACTACAACTACTATTTCTACTAATAGTACTATACTATAGTATATACTACTAGGCCTACTACTGCTACTACTACTGCTACTACTACTACTACTACTACTGCTACTACTACTGCTGCTACTACTACTGCTACTACTATAGCTACAACTACAGTACTACTACTATTACTACAGCTACTCCTACTAACTCTACTACAACTACTATTTCTACTAATAGTACTATACTATAGTATATACTACTAGTCCTACTACTACAGCCTCTACTACTCTTACTGCTACTACTACTGTTGCTACTACTACTACTACTACTACTGCTACTACTACTGCTGCTACTACAACTGCTACTACTGCTACTTCAACTGCTACTACTACTACTGCTGCTGCTACTACTACTATTGTTACTACTATAGCTACAACTACTACTACTATTACTACAGCTACTCCTACTAACTCTACTACAACTACTATTGTTGCTCAGCATAAAGATTGCCGAGGGTATAAGAAGATCGTCACCACCGTGGCACTGAGCTGCAGCACAGTGGACAAGACCATACAGTGGTTTAACAAGAAAGGTTCCATCAGAACAGGCCTCGCTATGGTTGACCAAAGAATCTGAGTGCATGTGCTAAGCATCATATCCAGAGGTTGTATGAGTGCTGCCAGCATTGCTGCAGAGGTTACAGGGGTGGCGGGTCAGCCCATATGCTCAGACCATACACCGCACACTACATCCCATTGGTCTGCATATACTACTAGTCCTACTACTACTACAGCCTCTACTACTCTTACTACTACTAATGCTACTACTACAGCCTCTACTACTCTTACTACTACTAATGCTACTACTACAGCCTCTACTACTCTTACTGCTACTACTGCTACTACTAGTACTGCTACTACTACTACTGCTACTACTACTGCTACTACTACTACTACTACTGCTACTACTACTACTACTGCTACTACTACTACTACTACTGCTACTACTATAGCTACAACTACAGTACTACTACTATTACTACAGCTACTCCTACTAACTCTACTACAACTACTATTTCTACTAATAGTACTATACTATAGTATATACTACTAGGCCTACTACTGCTACTACTACTGCTACTACTACTACTACTACTACTGCTACTACTACTGCTGCTACTACTACTGCTACTACTATAGCTACAACTACAGTACTACTACTATTACTACAGCTACTCCTACTACCTCTATTACAACTACTATTTCTACTAATAGTACTATACTATAGTATATACTACTAGTCCTACTACTACAGCCTCTACTACTCTTACTGCTACTACTACTGTTGCTACTACTACTACTACTACTACTGCTACTACTACTGCTGCTACTACAACTGCTACTACTGCTACTTCAACTGCTACTACTACTACTGCTGCTGCTACTACTACTATTGTTACTACTATAGCTACAACTACTACTACTATTACTACAGCTACTCCTACTAACTCTACTACAACTACTATTGTTGCTCAGCATAAAGATTGCCGAGGGTATAAGAAGATCGTCACCACCGTGGCACTGAGCTGCAGCACAGTGGACAAGACCATACAGTGGTTTAACAAGAAAGGTTCCATCAGAACAGGCCTCGCTATGGTTGACCAAAGAATCTGAGTGCATGTGCTAAGCATCATATCCAGAGGTTGTATGAGTGCTGCCAGCATTGCTGCAGAGGTTACAGGGGTGGCGGGTCAGCCCATATGCTCAGACCATACACCGCACACTACATCCCATTGGTCTGCATGGCTGTCATCCCAGAAGGAAGCCTCTTCTTAAGATGATGCATAAAGACACAAATAGTTTGCTGAAGACAAGAACGCTAAGGACATGAATTACTGGACCATGTCCTTGGGTCTGATGAGACCAAGAGAAACTTATTTGGTTCAGATTGTGTCAAGCATGTGCGGTGGCAAGCAGGTGAGGAACACAAAGACCAGTGGGGAGTGGGGAGTGGGGAGTGGGGAGTGGGGAGTGGGGAGTGGGGAGTGGGGAGTGGGGAGTGGGGGGGGGGGGGGGGTCATGGTTTGGGGTACAACTACTACTACCACTGCAGCCTCTACTACTCCTACTATTGATACTGCTACTAATACTACTAGTGTTGAGCGACGCGAGCTTCGGCTTCCTAGATCCAAAGTCTATTCATTCAAAACTTTGTTTGAATGCTGTACAGATTTCCGTCTCCGTACAGCATCAATATGTATGGGCTCCGACGATGTGAGCAGAGTTATCACTTAATAACTTTGACCATCGAATTTTTTACTTTAAAACCATTTTAAAACATAGATTTGAAGTTGGCTTCAGTACCTCTGTAACAAATCTGACTTCGGATCAATGTTTTCAAATGTTTGGGCTCCAGCGAGGGAAATTCTTTATTACCAAAGTCTTGCTGGACTTCGGTGAAAAAATTCAGGATTTGATTTTTCAACTTTAAAACCATTTAGAAACATGGATCTGAAGTCAGATTTGGTACTGAAGCCAACTACGGATCCATGTTTTAAAATGGTTTTAAAGTTTAAAAACCGTTGGCCAAAGTTATACACCGAAGCCTCGCGAGACTTCTTTAATAACTCTGTTCACCCTGCCGGACCCCATACATTTTAATGCTTTATGGAGACGGATCTCCGTACAAAATTAACTCGATTCGCTCAACACTAACTACTACCATACTACTGCTACTATTTGTACTCTAAAACCTCATTCACACGTCAGTGTTTGGTCAGTGATTTCCATCAGTGATTGTAAGCCAGAACCAGGATTGGAACCTCCACAGAGATAAGGTATAAGGGGAAGATCTGCTCCTGTTCTGTTTAGAGCCGCACCTGGTTTTGGCTTAAATCACTGATGGAAATCACTGACCGAACACTGACTGTGTGAACAGGGCTACATGCACACGAACGTATGTGTTTTGCGATCCGCAAAAAAAAAATGGATGACATCCGTATGCCATTTGTTTTGCTTTTTTGCTGATCCATTGTAACAATGCCTAAAACGGACAAGAATAGGACATGTTCTATTTTTTTTGCGGGGGCTACGGAACGGACATACTGATGCGGACAGCACACGGTGCACAAATTTTTTGCGGACCCATTGAAATAAATAGGTCTGCATCCTATCCGCAAAAAAAACAATGTTCGTGTTCATGTAGCCTAAGGCCTAAGGCCAGTTTCAAAATGGCATTTATCTTTTCCGGCAGGGGAACAGCCTACTGGATCCATACTAGTGATGAGCAGCAGGGGCAATATTTTTCATAAATTAGCAAATTTGAGAATTCACCATTATTTTCTTGATTGTGAAAATCGGCAAAGTAATATGCGAGTATTGCGCATGCAATACAGGCGTGGGTCACTGTTGCTACATTTTTCAAGCTGCTAGAAGTTTCCTGAGACTGGAGAAAACGGTTGGCACGGCGGAACATTACAATAGCTTTATATGCAGATAGAGTGCTCCAATATATTCGCGATTGCGCAAATCAGAAATTAATGATGCGCATATTTTGGCGCAATACGTGCAACTTTAAATTTTATCAGGTCTGAGTAGATATTACTAATTGGTGCACTAAGTATTGTTGTGACATCACAGCACTATGTCTGTAGCATGTATGTATGGACAGCAGAGAAACAGTAATCCCTATCACACTACCTAACACCCTGCACTGGAACCTATCAGCTGCATTGTATCACTATCTAACCTACACTGACCATCTCCCACTAACTATCTGTATTATAAATATATATATAAGCAAACTAACTAACTATCTACTGTAGTGCGGAAAGCACAGAGCACACAATGTCTCTGCTCTCTCTCAGAACTGCAAAAAACTGCAGAAAATGGCTGCTGGGGAGGTTCTTATATAGTAAGGGGTCGGCAACTTTCCTATTGGTTGCTAGGGATGTTGCTAAGCTCAGACAAAGACATTGCAGCCTTCTCATTGGCCCACAAGCAAGAAGCAGGGAGGGATCATAGGTTCAGATGAAAAGAAATCTAGAATAGTCTCAAATACGAATATATAGAACTAGATTCTAAATCTTCGCAAATTCTCGAAGTGGCGATATTCGTGAATAAATTTCGAAATTCGAATCTTTATGCCCAACACTAATCCATACTACCGTTTACGAACGTGTGCTACCAGAAGTATGCCCGCCCCCTTTCATTATAACGGAGACAGGCCGGATTTCCAGCCGTAGCACGGCAAATATGCCAAAAGGTAGCCGGACAAAAAACGTTGCATGCACTCTGCATTATAGTGAATGGGGCCGGGCGGACTTCTGGTAGCACACGTGTGCAAATGGTAGTACGGATCCAGGAGGCTGTTTCCCTGCCAGAAAAGATAAATGCCAATGTGAAACTGGCCTAAAGTTACAAACATTACTACTACAGCTACTACTACTCCGACTCTTACTGCTGCTGCTATTACTACTACCATACTATTACTACTACTAGAGCTACAACAACTACTAGTGGATGGCCTCCATGACAAATGGCCCTAATGGAATCTCTGATACAGATGTGAAGATAACCTTACATGCACATAGCCACATACAGAGGTGTAGCATGGACTTCCACCTTATTGACATAGACCATTATATAGGATCTACCGATACCAAGATAAAGAAAAAATTAGACGGACTCCCTTGAAGTGATGTATCTGGGACACAGCTAAAATGTTTCAAATAAGACTCACATTACTAAGTTGAATTTCAAAAATAAAATTGTCAGAAAAATATCTTGATAAATAGGAAGTATTCATCCTTCCTGCCCCCTCCCTCTCTTTGTGTAGACACTTTTTTTACACTGTGTTGTACGATCCATAAGTATGTATTCAGAAAATAACATTTATTTATAATAAAAACGTCAAAAGAAACTAAAGATCATAATGAGGTCTCTGATACTGGACTGGAGGCAGCAGTCACATTTTACTCCATCGGATGATGTTTGGACAATGAGGACGTGATTCATGTTACTGATGGAAACCGCTCCGACTGGGATAATTGGCACCACAAAGCCGCCTCATGTTGAATAAGACGACAGAACATAAGAGAAGCTGAATCTAATCATTTGCTTTTCCAACACCTACAGTATTTTATTTTACATCAACCAAAATAGCGCAACTAATATGCAGAGAAGCAGATGTCTCACAGAGCGTATCACTGCCACCCTTTTCTTGGAATCCATGGGAGAGCACGACTGTCATGGGACTGGAGACGTACATTGTGGAAAGTCATCGGTGTGCAAAGACCATGGGAGAGCAACGACTGTCACAGGATTGGAGACGTACATGGTGGAAAGTCATTGGTGTGCAAAGACCATGGGAGAGCGCCGACTGTCACACAGTTAAAGATATACATTGTGGAAAGTCATCGAGAGCACCAACTGTCACAGGACTTGAGATGTACATTGTGGAAAGTCATCAGTGTGCAAAGACCATGGGAGAGCCCCGAATGTGCTGCAGGACTGGAAATGTACATTGTGGAAGGTCATTGGTGTGCAAGGACCATGGGAGAGCACCAACTGTTACAGGACTAGAGATGTACATTGTGGAAAGTTATCGGTGTGCAAAGACCATGGGAGAGCACCAACTGTGCCGCGGGACTGGAGATGCACATTGGGGAAGGTCATCAGTGTGCAAGGACCATGGGAGAGCACCAACTGTCACAGGACTGGAGACGTACATGGTGGAAAGCCATTGGTGCGCAAAGACTATAAAAGAGTACCGACTGTCACACAATTAAAGATGTACATTGTGGAAAGTCATCGAGAGCACCGACTGTCACAGGACTTGAGATGTACATTGTGGAAAGTCATCAGTGTGCAGAGACCATGGGAGAGCACCAACTGTCATAGGACTGGAGATGTACATTGTGGAAAGTCACCTGTGTAAAGACCATGGGAGAGCACCAACTGTCACAGGACTGGAGATGTACATTGTGGAAAGTCACCTGTGTAAAGACCATAGGAGAGCACCAACTGTCACAGGACTGGAGATGTACATTGTGGAAAGTCACCTGGGTAAAGACCATGGGAAAGAACCAACTGTCACAGGACTGGAGATGTACATTGTGGAAAGTCATCGGTGTGCAAAGACAATAGGAGAGCACCGACTGTTGCAGGACTGGAGATGTATATTGTGGAAGGTCATCGGTGTGCAAAGACCATAGGAGAGCACCGAATGTGCCACAAGACTAGAGATCTACATTGTGGAAGGTCCTCGGTGTGGAAGGACCAAAGCGGAAGAATGAATACGGCCAAAACAATGGTCCACCTCTGATGATGTTAACGGAGGAGGGTGAGGCTTATATTCTGTTTTGCCAAGGGACAGTTTCTATCAATGTAGTGTAAAGTGGACTTGACTGTACAGACAGTACGGGACCTCTGTTAGGTCATGTGGATCTTGGAAAACCTTCAGACCCAATCAGTTTTTTGGACCTATAAAACCCACTGCAGCTCCTAGCCCAATACTGCCAGTAATCTCCAACTCAAGTCCATGAACATATAGTAATGGTACTGCACTCCTTAAGGTATGAAGATGCTTACAAAATGACCCTTCAGTCCACAGATCCCCTCAGTGCACTTGCAGTGGCCTTCCATGTTTCATACCCCCTTACATCTATTCTTTATTTGGCTTGATAAAGGTCCTTTCTGGACTGGACGTTGCTTGAATGAATCTGGATTTCTTTAATCTATGCTGAGAAAGACATGTAACATTGTTGCATGAATTACCTTTTGTTATAAGGATTAATAAATGTGAGACACTTATCAATCCAGGCACATTGAAGAACATTGTCATTTGGTTGTAAGTTTCATCATTATTGTGGTGGTCTATACGACCCTCCTGACAGACGACAATATCTATATTTGTACTTTTTTTAATTCTTTTAAATCATCCAATAATTACTATGGGAATCTAAAAAAATCAAAAAGGGAGGGATTTTCTTACTATGATTGGCTGCCAGGAAGACCTAAGAGAGGAAGCACCATCTGGGTGACTGGTGGACAGAAAAATCAACCTGTTCAAAAGACTGAAGGAAGAAGTCTGAAGACCTTAAATGAGCAAGAGACTGTGCAACGAGACCGTCCATGGGAAACAGAAGCTTAGGGAAGTTCTCAAGTTTGGCTGGAGGTGCACTTTAAGAAAATACAATACCATTAAATTAAAGGCACTAATGCTTTCTCCTCCTCAAGAAGAGTCTTCTCTATTCTGCCATGTCTATGTTTTCATGCCATTTTAAATATATAATGGTGGTAGTAAAGAAGAAACAGGTATCATCTGAATCACATGCTGGGTGCGATAACACTATACAGACTCAAAGTGCAAACAAAATTATAAGCATTTCTACTATAATATATTCATAGAGACATAACAGCTGCTAT
Source organism: Bufo gargarizans (assembly GCF_014858855.1). Lineage (NCBI taxonomy): Eukaryota > Metazoa > Chordata > Amphibia > Anura > Bufonidae > Bufo > Bufo gargarizans. Next base: position 47,195,751 of record NC_058088.1, read on the forward strand.
GGGGCCCAGGGGATAAGGGGGCCCCTCAAGTGCAAGACCAAAGTACCTTGTTTTAGGTTTCTGCAATACACAGCAATATTATGGGGTGGAGGCCTATCTGAACGTGGCACCCTGTGAATTCTAGTTCTGCCATTAATTATAATGTTGCAAAACAATATATATAAAAATCACATAAATATATAAAGGATGCATATACAGTACATGCATACATCTCAAGGTGGAGTAGGTGAGATATAGATCAATCTGGAAAATCTGATAATCCAGAATTTGTTCCTGAAAGGAATGACAAGATAAAGTGGGGTTTCAGGAGGATGGAACTAGACATCTAAATATAGACCCAATATATAGAGTCTTCCTCTCTGCACCTTTAAAAGCAAATGTAATATACTGCAATGGGCAGTGGATGCGGACCCACTGTGCCAAGCAACTGATTTTAATTTGGGCTAAACCTAAGGGTGTTAACCTGGCGATCCCCTGGTTTTCATTCTTTAAACACTATATAGGGATCGGGACATTGCTTCCGGGACCCACCTTTTACATTAGTGCTGGTGTAGTTGGTGATAGATCAGACAATACTGAGGGTCAGTGAACAAGCATAGGTCAGGACAGGCAGAGTCTGTGCATATCCGTAAAACAATCCAAGGTCAAGGCAGGCAGCAAAGGTTCAGTATGGTAGACAGACTGAGGTCAGGCAACTGAGTATCAGAATCAGTTAACAGGCAAAGGTTTGGTACAAGAACAGAAAAACAGGATAGCATACCTTCACTGATTAACTAGTAGACTAAGAACCTAAGCTCAGGCACCCTCCCACTGAGGAAGGTGCCTAAAATAAACAGGGACCTCCAACCATTGGCTGGGGAAGAATTAGGACATGTGTGCACTGGCCCTTTAAGAGCCAGGGTGTGCACAAGCCCTATGCGCAGGGAGAGGGCGCTGGACCTGGGAGCAAAGGCTGCATCCTGATGGAGCAGATTGAGACCCAGTGGTCAGGCTCGCTGTGGTTGAGGAAGAGGAGGGGCAGAACACGGAGCCTGTGCCTGCCCAGAGGAATAGGGGAGCGAAGGGGGCTGGCCGCTGAAGTAACATACTTTCCTATGACTTGCTGGTTATCCAGAATATTTGATAATCCAGCACTTATATTGCAGCACTGTGATTTATTAGATATTAACAGAGAGCATCAGGTTCACTTCTTGCTGCTAGACTTAATATACAAAGCAGATACAAATTTGCTACAAAGTTTACTCAAAGGAAACAATTAGTATGGTGGTGGTTGTCACTCTATAAAAAAGAAATAGTAAAATGACATTTAAAAAATGATAAAAACAGAAAGACACCCCCATGGGTTACACTGACATCCCATTAACCATTACAGATGTATTCCATTAATCCAGCATCTGATAGTCCAGAAAGTTGCACTGATAAACTCTGCTGTTCCACAGTAGACGCTGTCTGACAAACCAGAGCATCAGATTTTGGGGTCCATCGGTGCCAGATGAAAGGAATACCACTGCTTTTCGCCGTTTAGAAGGTCTTCTGTACTTTCCATACTAACGGATTTCCTATATTTGGACGCCAGGATATGTTACTGCGTTACTATCTACTTTACAACATAATTTCATGTCAACTCATCCATCCCTGCTGTGCGCTGGAAATTAAAAGCCAGACAAACAGCCGATGACAGAAGTAGTGCATTAGCTGAGGGCAACATAGCAGTAACCTGCCCGGGTCAATAATGCAGAGAGACGCGAAACGCGCACTCCATACAGAATGCCTGCAGGTCGTCTCCAAATCGCCTTTGTTTGTGGCGCTGGCTGCATTCTGTTCAGCTTATTGTTTACAAAGCCAATGCTGTACCTGTCAGCAGATATTAAAATATACTTTTAATACAAGCAAAACATCATTCTGAGTGTTCTTGCCCCGGGTCAAGTCGACTCTTCTGCGAACACGACAATAAGAGGCGAATCAACAGATATGTTTATGTCTGCTGCCAAAAAAGCGTTTGGAAAAACAATAGAAGTATATAGTGTGATCGAGCCAGACAGAGACAAACAAGGGCCAGAAACAGATTTAAAAGAGACACCATGTTGTTGTCACGGATGTAGTACGGGAGAACACCAAAAGACAACGAGAAGGAAGGGAAAAGACACTAGGCCTCACCGCTAGGGAATGAAAAGGATCACTACCTAAAAAACCCTGTTCCTGGCCCTAACTCCTATCCGTATGGGCACCTCTCGGTGGCAGAGATGCCCATACACAGAAACCAAGAAGAAACCTTGGTGGCCCTCGGATGCCCTAATTGTAATGACAGGGCAGAGACCACCCGTTCCTTCCCTGGTGAAGGAACCAGCGTCTCGCTGAGGCCTAGTTAACAACAAAGGTGGGGGGGAATACAAAATACAACAAATGGAACACTTAACTTCTGAGGCTGATGGATGATGGATGAACAGGACTTCAACTAGAACCACACTCCAGCTCTTCCAAAAACCAAATGAAGCTATCCAGAGCAAGGAGTGATGGGTAAAGTCAGATTAAATAGGGGGAGGTCAAGGTCACATGATCCACACCTGAACAAGAGGTGTGGACATACAAGCAACACACAGACAAAGTGTAACCAAAACCAAAAGAGGCTGTCAGATCACTAATGTCCAGATAATCTTTCAGACCTTCTAAAACCTGTCACCGGTGTGACAGTACCCCCCCTTCTACGGGTGACCTCCGGGCACCCAGGACCAACCTTATCAGGATGAGGTCTGCGGAATGCTTTCACCAGACGACTAGCATTAACATCAGTCGCTGGAACCCACATCCTCTCCTCTGGTCCGTACCCTCTTTAATGAACGAGATACTGGAGGGATCTCCGAAGAACTCGGGAGTCCACAATCCTGCTGATCTGAAATTCTAAATTGCCGTCCACCATGACAGGAGCGGGAGGCAAGGAGGACGGCTCAACAGGTTCAACACATTTCTTTAACAACGATTTATGAAAAACTTTATGGATTTTCAATGCCTGAGGAAGTTTAAGATAGAAGGCTACAGGGTTAACAATGGCAGTGATCTTATATGGACCAATAAATCTTGGTCCCAACTTCCAAGAAGGTACCTTAAGTTTAATGTTTCTTGTAGACAGCCACACAGAATCACCCACTCTCAGGTCCGGACCACTTATACGTTTCCTGTCAGCTGCATGCTTATACCTGTTGCCCATCTTTTCCAGGTTATTTGGGATTTTCCGCCAAATAGAAGACAAAGAAGAAGAAAATTGTTCCTCCTCAGGAATGCCAGAATTATGAGCACCAGAAAATGTACCAAACTGTGGATGGAACCCATATGCCCCAAAAAACTGCGACTTATCAGTGGACTCCTGTCTATGGTTATTTATAGCAAACTCAGCTAACAACAAAAATGAAGACCACTCTTCCTGATTCTCTGAAACAAAACAACTCAAGTAAGTCTCCAGATTCTGATTAGTGCGCTTCGTCTGTCCGTTCGACTGAGGATGAAAAGCTGAAGAGAAGGACAATTGTACACCCAGACGAGTACAGAACGGCCTCCAGAATCTGGAAATAAACTGAGTCCCTCTATCGGACACCACATCAGAGGGAATGCCATGTAGTTTCACGATGTTGTCGACAAGAGTTTTAGCATTGGGTAGACTAGGTAATGCAATAAAGTGTGCCATTTTACTAAAATGATTGACAACCACCAGAATCACGGTCTTTCCCGAAGAACTTGGTAAATCCGTGATAAAATCCATAAACAAATGGGTCCAAGGTCTGGACGGGATGGGCAATGGAAGCAGAGATCCGGAAGGCCGAGTATGTTTCACCTTAGACCGTGCACATGTACCACAGGCTGACACATAGTTCTCAATACACTTACGTAACCCCGGCCACCAGAATCTGCGAGAGATGAGATCGACAGTCGATCTACTCCAAGGGTGCCCAGCAAGCACTGTACAGTGATGTTTCTCGAACACCTTGTGACGTAATTCGTAGGGAACAAACAATTTCCCCTGAGGACAAGAGTCCGGAGCATCCTCCTGTGCCTCCAAAACCCTGGCCTCAAGATCAGGATAAAGAGCGGATACAACCACCCCTTCAAATAAAATGGGACTAGGGTCATTAGACTAACCCCCCCCCCCCCTCCCAGGAAAGCTATGTGACAAAGCATGCACCTTGACGTTCTTAACCCCAGGGCAGTAAGTGAGGATGAAATTAAATCTGGTGAAAAACAATGACCATCTGGCCTGCCTTGGGTTCAGTCGCTTACCCGATTCCAAGTAGGCCAGATTCTTGTGATCCATAATTACCGTAATAGGATGAATTGCTCCCCACCCACACTACCAATAGTAATTTGGGGATTAAACTTTTTTTTCTCTTTGTTTACAACTTGATTCTGCAAGTACAGACAAATATTCACAAAATGTCCCTTCTTGCCACAACAAAAGCAGACTCCTTTCACATGACCCAAGCTTTTGCCAGTAGTTCCAGGAGTAGCTTCTTCTAACTGCATAGGCTCATCACAAGGCACAACCACCCGTGTCTCTCCACTATAAGTGTCAAAGGAAGCAGTAACCTTATTGGACAGTACGTCCTGAAGGTGAGGACCCCTAGATCTCTCCCTCAGGCATCTATTAAGACCTACTGCAAGGGACATAGCTGCTTCCAATGAATCAGGATTTTCATGAAAAGCCAATGCGTCCTGCAGTCTCTCAGAGAGACCCTGGCAGAATTGGCTACGGAGAGCAGAATCGCTCCACTCTGTATCCGTAGCCCATCTCCTAAATTCAGAGCAATAGGTCTCCACAGAACGTTCTCCCTGCCGCAAACCCCCTAACTTGGTCTCGGCCTGAGAGATCCGATCCGGTTCATCAAAGATAAGACCCAAGGCTCTAAAGAATTCATCTACTGACCGGAGGGATAGTGATCCAGTCGGCTGAGAAAAAGCCCAAGATTGGGCGTCCTCTTTAAGCAATGAAATAATCAAACCTCAGAAGAGTATGGACGCAGCCTAAAGTATAATTTACATGACTCCCTGAGCCGGATGAAATTGTCACTACCCCCCGAAAAACCTGTCCGGGAGAGCTACCTTTGGTTCAGGGCAGGCCTGGAACCCACCACCGGAACCAGCAGGCTGTAAATCTGCAAAACCATCGCACTGAGGTCTGCTACCTCCAAAGTAAGATTCTGCAGCTGTTCGACCAGTGCAGTCATAGCATCCATAGCTGCACAGATCAGAACAAAAAATGGCGGTATAGGCTCTGGATAATATCACGGATGTAGTACGGGAGAAGACCAAAAGACAACAAGAAGGAAGGGAAAAGACACTAGGCCTCACCGCTAGGGAAGGAAAAGGGTCACCACCTATAAAACCCTGTTCCTGGCCCTAACTCCTATCCATTTGGGCACCTCTCGATAGTAGAGATGCCCATACACAGGAACCTAGAAAACCCTGGTGGCCCTCGGATGCCCTAATTGTAATGACAGGGCAGAGACTACCCGCTACTTCCCTGGTGAAGGAACCAGCGTCTCGCTGAGGCTTAGTAAACAACAAAGGTGGGGGGAATACAAAATACAACAAGCAGAACACTTAACTTCTGAGGATGATGGATGAACAGAACTTCAACTAGAACCACACTCCAGCTCTTCCAAAAACCAAATTAAGCTATCCAGAGCAAGGAGTGATGGGTAAAGTCAGACTAAATAGGGGGAGGTAAAGGTCACATGATCCACACCTGAACCAAAAGAGGCTGTCAGATCACTAATGTGCAGATAATCTTTCAGACCTTCTGAAACCTGTCACCGGTGTGACAGTTGTACCTACTATAAAATTAATCTATGTAAAAACTAAAGACTATATACTACTATGTATATTACTTATCCCATATTGATACTGTGTCAAATCCTGTATTATACTCCAGAGCTGTACTTTACTATTCTGCTGGTGCATTCACTGTGTATATACATTACTTATCCTGTACTGATCCTGAGTTACATCCTGTATTATACTCCAGAGCTGCACTCACTATTCTGCTGGTGGAGTCACTGTGTACATACATTACTTATCCTGTACTGATCCTGAGTTACATCCTGTATTATACTCCAGAGCTGCACTCACTATTCTGCTGGTGCAGTCACTGTGTACATACATTACTTATCCTGTACTGATCCTGAGTTACATCCTGTATTATGCTCCAGAGCTGCACTCAGTATTCTGCTGGTGCAGTCACTGTGTACATACATTACTTATCCTGGACTGATCCTGAGTTACATCCTGTATTATACTCCAGAGCTGCACTCACTATTCTGCCAGTTGCAGTCACTGTGTACATACATTACATTACTTATCCTGTACTGATCCTGAGTTACATCCTGTATTATACTCCAGAGCTGCACTCACTATTCTGCTGGTGGAGTCACTGTGTACATACATTACTTATCCTGTACTGATCCTGAGTTACATCCTGTATTATACTCCAGAGCAGCACTCACTATTCTGCTGGTGCAGTCACTGTGTACATACATTACATTACTTATCCTGTACTGATCCTGAGTTACATCCTGTATTATACTCCAGAGCTGCACTCACTATTCTGCTGGTGCAGTCACTGTGTACATACATTACTTATCCTGGACTGATCCTGAGTTACATCCTGTATTATACTCCAGAGCTGCACTCACTATTCTGCCAGTTGCAGTCACTGTGTACATACATTACTTATCCTGTACTGATCATGAGTTACATCCTGTATTATACTCCAGAGCTGCACTCACTATTCTGCTGGTGCAGTCACTGTGTACATACATTACTTATCCTGTACTGATCCTGAGTTACATCCTGTATTATACTCCAGAGCTGCATTCACTATTCTGCGGGTGCAGTCACTGTGTACATGCATTACTTATCCTGTACTGATCCTGGGTTACATCCTGTATTATACCCCAGAGCTGCGCTCACTATTCTGCTGGTGCAGTCACTGTGTACATACATTACTTATCCTGGACTGATCCTGAGTTACATCCTGTATTATACTCCAGAGCTGCACTCACTATTCTGCCAGTTGCAGTCACTGTGTACATACATTACATTACTTATCCTGTACTGATCCTGAGTTACATCCTGTATTATACTCCAGAGCTGCACTCACCCATAGTAGCAGGGATAGTACTCAGGAAGCAGTTGTTTGCCTGTGGTGTCAGATCTGTACGGTATTATATACATACACTATACAGTACATTATAGAGATAACCTATATACAGACACCTACCTCCTGCAGTCACTGGAGGTAAGTGAACACTTCACAGCTGGATCCCAACAATCAGCACATTTATGAAGAAACTTCAGAAAAGGGATGTGCAGCTTATGAAGCAGTCAGAGAAGCACGCGCCGTGTTGGCCTCGTCCTCATTAGATTTGATGCAGGGAATTAGAATAAAACACAAATTGTCGTCACCAAGAAGAAACTCGAGCGTCTTCCGTGCAGTCACTTCAGTGTAAGATGGTGACGTCTCGAGCACCGCACACTGACATATTACATGCAATCACCACATAGACCACAATAACAATCTCATAAGCCCTCACACTACTAACCCCATTATGTGTAATGAGTACGCCGCGTCCCGCAGTCATGACCACGGTATAAGCGAGCGCTGATTATGGCATCCCCATTATCTCCTGCCGCACATACATAGGACAGGCGCTGCGCTTGCACATAAATGGGATTATTGGGAGTGGGTTTATGAGATTCAGGTTATTGGATGTTTATGGGCTCGTACTTCGATATTGTTTTATGGGGGGGACGTTATTGCGGTTTTTATTACACTGCAGTGTAAAATAGACACTAATTACTCCAGGGGTCTACAAACTCCGGCACTCCAGTTGTGGTACAACTACAACTCCTAGTATTCTCTTTTCACCTCTGTGGGAGTTTCAATAAAACAAAACAAATGTTCATATTTGGAGTTGTCTAAGTAGTGCTCCTTCTCAGAATGGAGAGCCTATGGTACTCTGCGTGCACAGTACTGTAAGCCAGACGATGCCCCTGTTATACCAAGTACATGTGGCAGTACTACAGGCCAGGCAATGCCTCTCTGGGTTGCTGGGCAAGATACAGTGAGGAATAGAAGTATTTGAACACCCTGCGATTTTGCAAGTTCTCCCACTTAGAAATCATGGCGGGGTCTGAAATTCACATTGTAGGTGAGTTCCCGCTCTGAGAGGCAGATTTTTTTTTTTTTAAATCAGGAAATCACATTGTATGATTTTTAAACAATGTATTTGTCTTGCTCTGCTGAACATAAGTATTTGAACACCTGAGAAACAGCAAGAATTCTGGCTCTCAAAGACCTGTTACTGTGCCTTTAAAAAGTCCACCTCTACTGCACTCATTAATCTAACTTAGTAGCACCTGTCTGAGCTCTTTAAAGACACCTGTCCACCCCACAGTCAGTCAGACGCCAACTACTACCATGGGCAAGACCAAAGAGCTGTCAAAAGACACCATAGACAAAATCGTTGACCTCCACAAGGCTGGAAAGGGCTACGGGGCAATTACCAAGCATCTTGGTGAAAATAGATCAACTGTTGGAGCAATTAATAATGGTTTTGGAACCGCGCTGCTCGAGGCTATGTAATCCGTTTCACCAGTGGATATAGCAGGGCACCCGCTTCTCTCCTCTTCACCTAAAGGGGATCCAATCCTTCACAGACCGCCTCCTCTACAGGGTCAAGAAGATTTCGCAAGATAGTGAAGTACCCTCTATTACGTTGGTTTAAAAGGTTTTATTGTACTCACAAGAGTTTGCAGAAAACAGGCATACAATACAAAAGAACCGTCTCGTTCCTGCCCGACCCGGGTTTCGCTCACTGGCTTCCTCAGGGGCGACAACTGCGCATGTCCGCAGTCAGGCCCTTTAAATAGTCCGGCCTCTTATATTACAAGTGCCGATATCGGCCCAAATCACATTCACATTTTCATACCTACTTATTACAAGTCAAGCAAACTCAGTAAAAATTACATCATTTTAAAAAAACATTCTAAAAAACACCCTTTCCTTTCTCGGGTTACCGCTGTTATACAAAGAATCTCATTTGTCTTATTCCAGACCTGCATCTTACATATCACCTAAAAAGCTCTTTCTCGTTCCCGATTACATAGTCAGTATTCCAATCTTCTAAGGTTATTCGATTTACACTTACTATTACATGCACATTTGTCATTACATGCACATTTATCATTATACTTCCCGTTGCACCATTACACTTGCCGTTGCATGTAATCCCACCCTCCTATGTCCACGTCATTCAGGTGTTCTCAGCCCTCCTTCCTCACAATATCCACGTCACCTAGCCTCGACGCCCGTCAGGTGGCCACGCCCTCTGACGTGCCTCAAAGGTCCTCAAGAAGGATGGCAGAGAACTCACCGAATGACGTCACAAGGAAGGATCGTTCATATTATGCAGGGTTTTAAGTCAAATTCAATATTCAGGCCCCCAGGCTGCAGGGTCCCCAGCTGGTAGATCCATTCTACTTCTTTTTTGTTGATCTGTGCCAGCGAGTCCCCTCCTCGCCAGTGCGGCTTGACAACTTCCACTCCGGCGAACTTCAAACCTCGCGGATCTTTCCCATGCATAAGTTTGAAGTGAGCCGACACACTGTGAGTCATCAATCCCTTCTTAATATTCCTTACATGTTCCTGAATCCTTATTTTTAATTTTCTCACTGTCCTACCAACGTACTGGAGCTCACAAGGACACTCCAGCACGTATATGATCCCCTCATTTTCGCATGAACAGTTCCCTTTTATACGGAACTCTTCACCATTTTTTCTCGATACCATACAGTTGATGTTTTTTAAACGTCCTTTATTGTCCCGGTTTCTGCATCCAGTGCAGAAGCCGCACCATGTGAATTTTCCTCCATCTTTCCTCGGTTTTGCATTTACCGGGGGAATAGCGCTATGAACAAGCTTTGTTTTGATGCTCGCTGCTTTTCTAAAGATAAAGGAGGGATTGTCTGGTATGACCTTACCTAACACTGGGTCGTTCTTTAGGACGCGCCAGTTCTTTTTCACCGCTTTTTTAATCTTATCAGCCATCGAACAACACTTTGTCGCAAAAGAGAATCTGTAGTCTTTTTCATTCTTTTTCTTTTTTGTGCCCTCCCTGCCTTGCTTACATTCATTTTCTTTCTTTTTCTCCCCTTCTACCGCTTTAATGCATGTGTCCAAAACAGCTTCATCGTAACCCCTTTCCAGAAATCTATCTTTTAGCACCTTACACTGTGTCCTATAGTCTTCCACTACTGTGCAGTTACGGGCCATCCTCTTAAATTGCCCTTTAGGTATGTTTTTGAGCCATGGCCCGTAGTGGCAGCTATTCATATCGATGTATGAGTTAACGTCAGTTTCTTTGAAGTACGAGCTAGTTTTAAATCGCCCCTCCTCTATCTGTATACACAAATCCAGAAAATTAACAGATGTGTTACTGACCTCCCCCACAAATCGCAGGTTCCAGTTGTTAGTATTTAGTCCCTGGATAAAGGTCTCAAGTCCCTCCCTCTCTCCTTCCCACACCAGGAGACAGTCATCTATATATCTTCTCCAAAAGGTAAGCTTACCCCCTTGGATATCTGCTCCTAGTGTGGGAAGGATGGTCTTCTCCTCCCATGCCCCCATAAAAATATTGGCGAAACTGGGGGCGAATTTCGCCCCCATCGCCGTACCGATGCACTGAACATAGTGGGAGTCCCTAAACCAGAAGTAATTGTAATCCAAACAGTATTCGAGACATTTCAAGATGAAATTCCCCTGCACATCTCCTATTTTAGGGTCATTCCTAATCCTACTTTCCACCGCTTCTATACCTAACCCCTTTGGGATAACGGTATACAGGGATGCCACATCAATTGTGGCCATCCATGTATTCATAGTGGGGGGAGTTAGATTCTTGATGAGGTGTATTACTGCCCCTGTATCCTTTAGGTGCGATGGGTTTTCCATCACATATCCCTGCAGAAAAAAATCGATATATTCCGTAATTCTACAGGTTAATGAATTGAGACCAGAAATTATTGGCCTCCCTGGGGGGTCAGTCATGCTCTTGTGCACTTTTGGTAGATGATATATCACCGGCACTATTGGAAAAGAAACAGTAAGTAGGGATGAGCGAACTCGAACTGTATAGTTCGGGTTCGTACCGAATTTTGGGGTGTCCGTGACACGGACCCGAACCCGGACATTTTCGTAAAAGTCCGGGTTCGGGTTCGGTGTTCGTCGCTTTCTTCGCGCTTTTGTGACGCTTTCTTGGCGCTTTTTGAAAGGCTGCAAAGCAGCCAATCAACAAGCGTCATACTACTTGCCCCAAGAGGCCATCACAGCCATGCCTACTATTGGCATGGCTGTGATTGGCCAGAGCACCATGTGACCCAGCCTCTATTTAAGCTGGAGTCACATAGTGCCGCCCGTCACTCTGCTCTGATTAGCGTAGGGAGAGGTTGCGGCTGCGACAGTAGGGCGAGATTAGGCAGATTAACTCCTCCAAAGGACTTGATTAACTGATCGATCTGCAGCTGTGGATCATTGAGCTGCTGATCCTCAATTGCTCACTGTTTTTAGGCTGCACAGACCGTTTGTCAGTCACATTTTTCTGGGGTGATCGGCGGCCATTTTGTGTCTTGTGGTGCGCCAGCACAAGCTGCGACCAAGTGCATTTAACCCTCAATGGTGTGGTTGTTTTTTGGCTAAAGCCTACATCAGGGTGAAGCTGTCACACCAAGTGCATTTAACCAGCAATAGTCTGTTCATTTTTTGGCCATATACAAAATCAGGGGCAAGCTGCGCCTGTCACCAAGTGCATTTAACCCTCAATGGTGTGGTTGTTTTTTGGCTAAAGCCTACATCAGGGTGAAGCTGTCACACCAAGTGCATTTAACCAGCAATAGTCTGTTCATTTTTTGGCCATATACTAAATCAGGGGCAAGCTGCGCCTGTCACCAAGTGCATTTAACCCTCAATGGTGTGGTTGTTTTTTGGCTAAAGCCTACATCAGGGTGAAGCTGTCACACCAAGTGCATTTAACCAGCAATAGTCTGTTTATTTTTTGGCCATATCCCAGTCTAATTCTGTCACTAAATCCATACCGGTCACCCAGCGCCTAAATACTAGGCCTCAAATTTATATCCAGCTAAATCTGTCCCTAGTGCTGTAGCTGGGCGAGTTATTTAGTGTCCGTTCAAGCACATTTCTTGTTCTGGGTTGAAATACAATTCCCAATTTAGCAATTTCATAATTTAGTGGTTTCTGCTATATCAGAGCTATTTGAAATCTATCCCTAAAAGGGTATATAATATTCAAGGTGCACATTGGGTCATTCAGAATAACTTCACACACACCCGCTACTGTGTATTTCCAAGTCTAATTCTGTCACTAAACCCATACCTGTCACGCAGCGCCTAAATACTAGGCCTCAAATTTATATCCCGCTAAATCTGTCCCTAGTGCTGTAGCTGGGCGAGTTATTTAGTGTCCGTTCAAGCACATTTCTTGTTCTGGGTTGAAATACAATTCCCAATTTAGCAATTTCATAATTTAGTGGTTTCTGCTATATCAGAGCTATTTGAAATCTATCCCTAAAAGGGTATATAATATTCAAGGTGCACATTGGGTCATTCAGAATAACTTCACACACACCCGCTACTGTGTATTTCCAAGTCTAATTCTGGCACTAAACCCATACCTGTCACCCAGCGCCTAAATACTAGGCCTCAAATTTATATCCCGCTAAATCTGTCCTTAGTGCTGTAGCTGGGCGAGTTATTTAGTGTCCGTTCAAGCACATTTCTTGTTCTGGGTTGAAATACAATTCCCAATTTAGCAATTTCATAATTTAGTGGTTTCTGCTATATCAGAGCTATTTGAAATCTATCCCTAAAAGGGTATATAATATTCAAGGTGCACATTGGGTCATTCAGAATAACTTCACACACACCCGCTACTGTGTATTTCCAAGTCTAATTCTGGCACTAAACCCATACCTGTCACCCAGCGCCTAAATACTAGGCCTCAAATTTATATCCAGCTAAATCTGTCCCCAGTGCTGTAGCTGGGCGAGTTATTTAGTGTCCGTTCAAGCACATTTCTTGTTCTGGGTTGAAATACAATTCCCAATTTTGCAATTTCATAATTTAGTGGTTTCTGCTATATCAGAGCTATTTGAAATCTATCCCTAAAAGGGTATATAATATTCAAGGTGCACATTGGGTCATTCAGAATAACTTCACACACACCCGCTACTGTGTATTTCCAAGTCTAATTCTGGCACTAAACCCATACCTGTCACCCAGCGCCTAAATACTAGGCCTCAAATTTATATCCTGCTAAATCTGTCCTTAGTGCTGTAGCTGGGCGAGTTATTTAGTGTCCGTTCAAGCACATTTCTTGTTCTGGGTTGAAATACAATTCCCAATTTAGCAATTTCATAATTTAGTGGTTTCTGCTATATCAGAGCTATTTGAAATCTATCCCTAAAAGGGTATATAATATTCAAGGTGCACATTGGGTCATTCAGAATAACTTCACACACACCCGCTACTGTGTATTTCCAAGTCTAATTCTGGCACTAAACCCATACCTGTCACCCAGCGCCTAAATACTAGGCCTCAAATTTATATCCCGCTAAATCTGTCCTTAGTGCTGTAGCTGGGCGAGTTATTTAGTGTCCGTTCAAGCACATTTCTTGTTCTGGGTTGAAATACAATTCCCAATTTAGCAATTTCATAATTTAGTGGTTTCTGCTATATCAGAGCTATTTGAAATCTATCCCTAAAAGGGTATATAATATTCAAGGTGCACATTGGGTCATTCAGAATAACTTCACACACACCCGCTACTGTGTATTTCCAAGTCTAATTCTGGCACTAAACCCATACCTGTCACCCAGCGCCTAAATACTAGGCCTCAAATTTATATCCCGCTAAATCTCTCGTTACCGCTGTCCTGTTGTGGCTGGGAAAGTTATTTAGTGTCCGTCAAAGCACATTTTTTGTTCTGGGTTGAAATACAATTCCCAATTTAGCAATTTCATAATTTAGTGGTTTCTGCTATATCAGAGCTATTTGAAATCTATCCCTAAAAGGGTATATAATATTCAAGGTGCACATTGGGTCATTCAGAATAACTTCACACACACGCTTCTGTGCATTTCCAAGTCTAATTCTGTCACTAAATCCATACCGGTCACCCAGCGCCTAAATACTAGGCCTCAAATTTATATCCCGCTGAATTTGAATACAATACATTGGGCCAAATAATATATTTGTTGTTGTGGTGAACCATAACAATGAGAAAAACATCTAGTAAGGGACGCGGACGTGGACATGGTCGTGGTGGTGTTAGTGGACCCTCTGGTGCTGGGAGAGGACGTGGCCGTTCTGCCACATCCACACGTCCTAGTGTACCAACTACCTCAGGTCCCAGTAGCCGCCAGAATTTACAGCGATATATGGTGGGGCCCAATGCCGTTCTAAGGATGGTAAGGCCTGAGCAGGTACAGGCATTAGTCAATTGGGTGGCCGACAGTGGATCCAGCACGTTCACATTATCTCCCACCCAGTCTTCTGCAGAAAGCGCACAGATGGCGCCTGAAAACCAACCCCATCAGTCTGTCACATCACCCCCATGCATACCAGGGAAACTGTCTCAGCCTCAAGTTATGCAGCAGTCTCTTATGCTGTTTGAAGACTCCGCTGGCAGGGTTTCCCAAGGGCATCCACCTAGCCCTTCCCCAGCGGTGAAAGACATAGAATGCACTGACGCACAACCACTTATGTTTCCTGATGATGAGGACATGGGAATACCACCTCAGCATGTCTCTGATGATGACGAAACACAGGTGCCAACTGCTGCGTCTTTCTGCAGTGTGCAGACTGAACAGGAGGTCAGGGATCAAGACTGGGTGGAAGACGATGCAGGGGACGATGAGGTCCTAGACCCCACATGGAATGAAGGTCGTGCCACTGACTTTCACAGTTCGGAGGAAGAGGCAGTGGTGAGACCGAGCCAACAGCGTAGCAAAAGAGGGAGCAGTGGGCAAAAGCAGAACACCCGCCGCCAAGAGACTCCGCCTGCTACTGACCGCCGCCATCTGGGACCGAGCACCCCAAAGGCAGCTTCAAGGAGTTCCCTGGCATGGCACTTCTTCAAACAATGTGCTGACGACAAGACCCGAGTGGTTTGCACGCTGTGCCATCAGAGCCTGAAGCGAGGCATTAACGTTCTGAACCTGAGCACAACCTGCATGACCAGGCACCTGCATGCAAAGCATGAACTGCAGTGGAGTAAACACCTTAAAACCAAGGAAGTCACTCAGGCTCCCCCTGCTACCTCTTCTGCTGCTGCCGCCTCGGCCTATTCTGCTGCTGCCGCCTCGGCCTCTTCCTCCGCCTCTGGAGGAACGTTGGCACCTGCCGCCCAGCAAACAGGGGATGTACCACCAACACCACCACCACCACCTCCGTCACCAAGCGTCTCAACCATGTCACACGCCAGCGTTCAGCTCTCCATCTCACAAACATTTGATAGAAAGCGTAAATTCCCACCTAGCCACCCTCGATCCCTGGCCCTGAATGCCAGCATTTCTAAACTACTGGCCTATGAAATGCTGTCATTTAGGCTGGTGGACACAGACAGCTTCAAACAGCTCATGTCGCTTGCTGTCCCACAGTATGTTGTTCCCAGCCGGCACTACTTCTCCAAGAGAGCCGTGCCTTCCCTGCACAACCAAGTATCCGATAAAATCAAGTGTGCACTGCGCAACGCCATCTGTGGCAAGGTCCACCTAACCACAGATACGTGGACCAGTAAGCACGGCCAGGGACGCTATATCTCCCTAACTGCACACTGGGTAAATGTAGTGGCAGCTGGGCCCCAGGCGGAGAGCTGTTTGGCGCACGTCCTTCCGCCGCCAAGGATCGCAGGGCAACATTCTTTGCCTCCTGTTGCCA
This sequence comes from Bufo gargarizans, assembly GCF_014858855.1. Taxonomy (NCBI): domain Eukaryota; kingdom Metazoa; phylum Chordata; class Amphibia; order Anura; family Bufonidae; genus Bufo; species Bufo gargarizans. The sequence goes on from NC_058088.1 coordinate 47,211,750, forward strand.
CCTCCTCCTTCTCGGCTTCCTCCTCCTCTTCTTCCACCTGCTCATCCAGTCAGCCACACACCTTCACCACCAACTTCAGCACAGCCCGGGGTAAACGTCAGCAGGCCATTCTGAAACTCATATGTTTGGGGGACAGGCCCCACACCGCACAGGAGTTGTGGCGGGGTATAGAACAACAGACCGACGAGTGGTTGCTGCCGGTGAGCCTCAAGCCCGGCCTGGTGGTGTGTGATAATGGGCGAAATCTCGTTGCAGCTCTGGGACTAGCCAATTTGACGCACATCCCTTGCTTGGCGCATGTGCTGAATTTGGTGGTGCAGAAGTTCATTCACAACTACCCCGACATGTCAGAGCTGCTGCATAAAGTGCGGGCCGTCTGTTCGCGCTTCCGGCGTTCACATCCTGCTGCTGCTCGCCTGTCTGCGCTACAGCGTAACTTCGGCCTTCCCGCTCACCGCCTCATATGCGACGTGCCCACCAGGTGGAACTCCACCTTGCACATGCTGGACAGACTGTGCGAGCAGCAGCAGGCCATAGTGGAGTTTCAGCTGCAGCACGCACGGGTCAGTCGCACTACAGAACAGCACCACTTCACCACCAATGACTGGGCCTCCATGCGAGACCTGTGTGCCCTGTTGCGCTGTTTCGAGTACTCCACCAACATGGCCAGTGGCGATGACACCGTTATCAGCGTTACAATACCACTTCTATGTCTCCTTGAGAAAACACTTAGGGCGATGATGGAAGAGGAGGTGGCCCAGGAGGAGGAGGAGGAGGAGGAGGAAGAGGGGTCATTTTTAGCACTTTCAGGCCAGTCTCTTCGAAGTGACTCAGAGGGAGGTTTTTGGCAACAGCAGAGGCCAGGTACAAATGTGGCCAGCCAGGGCCCACTACTGGAGGACGAGGAGGACGAGGATGAGGAGGAGGTGGAGGAGGATGAGGATGAAGCATGGTCACAGCGGGGTGGCACCCAACGCAGCTCGGGTCCATCACTGGTGCGTGGCTGGGGGGAAAGGCAGGACGATGACGATACGCCTCCCACAGAGGACAGCTTGTCCTTATCCCTGGGCAGCCTGGCACACATGAGCGACTACATGCTGCAGTGCCTGCGCAACGACAGCAGAGTTGCCCACATTTTAACCTGTGCGGACTACTGGGTTGCCACCCTGCTGGATCCACGCTACAAAGACAATGTGCCCACCTTACTTCCTGCACTGGAGCGTGATAGGAAGATGCGCGAGTACAAGCGCACGTTGGTAGACGCGCTACTGAGAGCATTCCCAAATGTCACAGGGGAACAAGTGGAAGCCCAAGGCCAAGGCAGAGGAGGAGCAAGAGGTCGCCAAGGCAGCTGTGTCACGGCCAGCTCCTCTGAGGGCAGGGTTAGCATGGCAGAGATGTGGAAAACTTTTGTCAACACGCCACAGCTAACTGCACCACCACCTGATACGCAACGTGTTAGCAGGAGGCAACATTTCACTAACATGGTGGAACAGTACGTGTGCACACCCCTCCACGTACTGACTGATGGTTCGGCCCCATTCAACTTCTGGGTCTCTAAATTGTCCACGTGGCCAGAGCTAGCCTTTTATGCCTTGGAGGTGCTGGCCTGCCCGGCAGCCAGCGTTTTGTCTGAACGTGTATTCAGCACGGCAGGGGGCGTCATTACAGACAAACGCAGCCGCCTGTCTACAGCCAATGTGGACAAGCTGACGTTCATAAAAATGAACCAGGCATGGATCCCACAGGACCTGTCCGTCCCTTGTCCAGATTAGACATTAACTACCTCCCCATAACCATATATTATTGGACTCCAGGGCACTTCCTCATTCAATCCTATTTTTATTTTCATTTTACCATTATATTGCGATGCTACCCAAAGTTGAATGAACCTCTCCTCTGCCTGTGTGCTAGGCCTAAATATATGCCAATGGACTGTTGCAGTGGTGGCTGACATGAAGCCTGATTCTCTGCTATGACATGCAGACTAATTCTCTGCTGACATGAAGCCAGATTGTCTGTTACGGGACCTCTCTCCTCTGCCTGGGTGCTGGGCCTAAATTTATGACAATGGACTGTTGCAGTGGTGGCTGACGTGAAGCCTCATTCTCTGCTATGACATGCAGACTGATTCTCTGCTGACATGAAGCCAGATTGTCTGTTACGGGACCTCTCTCCTCTGCCTGTGTGCTAGGCCTAAATATATGCCAATGGACTGTTGCAGTGGTGGCTGACGTGAAGCCTGATTCTCTGCTATGACATGCAGACTGATTCTCTGCTGTCATGAAGCCAGATTGTCTGTTACGGGACCTCTCTGCTCTGCCTGTGTGCTAGGCCTAAATATATGCCAATGGACTGTTGCAGTGGTGGGTGACGTGAAGCCTGATTCTCTGCTATGATATGAAGACTGATTCTCTGCTGACATGAAGCCAGATTGTCTGTTACGGGACCTTTCTCCTCTGCCTGGGTTCTGGGCCTAAATTTATGAAAATTGACTCTTACAGTGGTGGGTGACGTGAAGCCTGATTCTCTGCTATGATATGAAGACTGATTCTCTGCTGACATGAAGCCAGATTGTCTGTTACGGGACCTTTCTCCTCTGCCTGGGTTCTGGGCCTAAATTTATGAAAATTGACTCTTACAGTGGTGGGTGACGTGAAGCCTGATTCTCTGCTATGACATGCAGACTGATTCTCTGCTGACATGAAGCCAGATTGTCTGTTACGGGACCTCTCTCCTCTGCCTGTGTGCTAGGCCTAAATATATGCCAATGGACTGTTGCAGTGGTGGCTGACGTGAAGCCTGATTCTCTGCTATGACATGCAGACTGATTCTCTGCTGTCATGAAGCCAGATTGTCTGTTACGGGACCTCTCTGCTCTGCCTGTGTGCTAGGCCTAAATATATGCCAATGGACTGTTGCAGTGGTGGGTGACGTGAAGCCTGATTCTCTGCTATGATATGAAGACTGATTCTCTGCTGACATGAAGCCAGATTGTCTGTTACGGGACCTTTCTCCTCTGCCTGGGTTCTGGGCCTAAATTTATGAAAATTGACTCTTACAGTGGTGGGTGACGTGAAGCCTGATTCTCTGCTATGATATGAAGACTGATTCTCTGCTGACATGAAGCCAGATTGTCTGTTACGGGACCTTTCTCCTCTGCCTGGGTTCTGGGCCTAAATTTATGAAAATTGACTCTTACAGTGGTGGGTGACGTGAAGCCTGATTCTCTGCTATGATATGAAGACTGATTCTCTGCTGACATGAAGCCAGATTCTCTGTTACGGGACCTCTCTCCTCTGCCTGGGTGCTGGGCCTAAATTTATGACAATGGACTGTTGCAGTGGTGGCTGACGTGAAGCCTGATTCTCTGCTATGACATGCAGACTGATTCTCTGCTGACATGAAGCCAGATCCTCTGTTACGGGACCTCTCTCCTCTGCCTGTGTGTGTGCTGGGCCTAAATATATGCCAATGGACTGTTGCAGTGGTGGCTGACGTGAAGCCTCATTCTCTGCTATGACATGCAGACTAATTCTCTGCTGACATGAAGACAGATTCTCTGTTACGGGACCTCCCTCCTCTGCCTGGGTGCTGGGCCTAAATATATGCCAATGGACTGTTGCAGTGGTGGCTGACGTGAAGCCTCATTCTCTGCTATGACATGCAGACTAATTCTCTGCTGACATGAAGCCAGATTGTCTGTTACGGGACCTCTCCTCTGCCTGGGTGCTGGGCCTAAATATATGCCAATGGACTGTTGCAGTGGTGGGTGACGTGAAGCCTGATTCTCTGCTATGACATGCAGACTAATTCTCTGCTGACATGAAGACAGATTCTCTGTTACGGGACCTCTCTCCTCTGCCTGTGTGTGTGCTGGGCCTAAATATATGCCAATGGACTGTTGCAGTGGTGGGTGACGTGAAGCCTCATTCTCTGCTATGACATGCAGACTAATTCTCTGCTGACATGAAGCCAGATTGTCTGTTACGGGACCTCTCTCCTCTGCCTGTGTGTGTGCTGGGCCTAAATATATGCCAATGGACTGTTGCAGTGGTGGCTGACGTGAAGCCTCATTCTCTGCTATGACATGCAGACTAATTCTCTGCTGACATGAAGCCAGATTCTCTGTTACGGGACCTCTCTCCTCTGCCTGTGTGTGTGCTGGGCCTAAATATATGCCAATGGACTGTTGCAGTGGTGGCTGACGTGAAGCCTCATTCTCTGCTATGACATGCAGACTAATTCTCTGCTGACATGAAGACAGATTCTCTGTTACGGGACCTCCCTCCTCTGCCTGGGTGCTGGGCCTAAATATATGCCAATGGACTGTTGCAGTGGTGGGTGACGTGAAGCCTGATTCTCTGCTATGACATGCAGACTAATTCTCTGCTGACATGAAGACAGATTCTCTGTTACGGGACCTCTCTCCTCTGCCTGTGTGTGTGCTGGGCCTAAATATATGCCAATGGACTGTTGCAGTGGTGGCTGACGTGAAGCCTCATTCTCTGCTATGACATGCAGACTAATTCTCTGCTGACATGAAGACAGATTCTCTGTTAAGGGACCTCCCTCCTCTGCCTGGGTGCTGGGCCTAAATATATGCCAATGGACTGTTGCAGTGGTGGCTGACGTGAAGCCTCATTCTCTGCTATGACATGCAGACTGATTCTCTGCTGACATGAAGCCAGATCGTCTGTTACGGGACCTCTCTGCTCTGCCTGTGTGTGTGCTGGGCCTAAATATATGCCAATGGACTGTTGCAGTGGTGGCTGACGTGAAGCCTCATTCTCTGCTATGACATGCAGACTGATTCTCTGCTGACATGAAGCCAGATTGTCTGTTACGGGACCTCTCTGCTCTGCCTGTGTGCTAGGCCTAAATATATGCCAATGGACTGTTGCAGTGGTGGGTGACGTGAAGCCTCATTCTCTGCTATGACATGCAGACTGATTCTCTGCTGACATGAAGCCAGATTGTCTGTTACGGGACCTCTCTGCTCTGCCTGTGTGCTAGGCCTAAATATATGCCAATGGACTGTTGCAGTGGTGGGTGACGTGAAGCCTCATTCTCTGCTATGACATGCAGACTGATTCTCTGCTGTACATGAAGCCAGATTGTCTGTTACGGGACCTCTCTGCTCTGCCTGTGTGCTAGGCCTAAATATATGCCAATGGACTGTTGCAGTGGTGGGTGACGTGAAGCCTCATTCTCTGCTATGACATGCAGACTGATTCTCTGCTGACATGAAGCCAGATTGTCTGTTACGGGACCTCTCTCCTCTGCCTGTGTGTGTGCTGGGCCTAAATATATGCCAATGGACTGTTGCAGTGGTGGCTGACGTGAAGCCTCATTCTCTGCTATGACATGCAGACTGATTCTCTGCTGACATGAAGACAGATTCTCTGTTACGGGACCTCCCTCCTCTGCCTGGGTGCTGGGCCTAAATATATGCCAATGGACTGTTGCAGTGGTGGCTGACGTGAAGCCTCATTCTCTGCTATGACATGCAGACTAATTCTCTGCTGACATGAAGCCAGATTCTCTGTTACGGGACCTCTCTCCTCTGCCTGTGTGTGTGCTGGGCCTAAATATATGCCAATGGACTGTTGCAGTGGTGGCTGACGTGAAGCCTCATTCTCTGCTATGACATGCAGACTGATTCTCTGCTGACATGAAGACAGATTCTCTGTTACGGGACCTCTCTCCTCTGCCTGTGTGTGTGCTGGGCCTAAATATATGCCAATGGACTGTTGCAGTGGTGGCTGACGTGAAGCCTCATTCTCTGCTATGACATGCAGACTATTCTCTGCTGACATGAAGACAGATTCTCTGTTACGGGACCTCTCCTCCTCTGCCTGGGTGCTGGGCCTAAATATATGCCAATGGACTGTTGCAGTGGTGGCTGACGTGAAGCCTGATTCTCTGCTATGACATGCAGACTAATTCTCTGCTGACATGAAGCCAGATTCTCTGTTACGGGACCTCTCTCCTCTGCCTGTGTGTGTGCTGGGCCTAAATATATGCCAATGGACTGTTGCAGTGGTGGCTGACGTGAAGCCTCATTCTCTGCTATGACATGCAGACTGATTCTCTGCTGACATGAAGACAGATTCTCTGTTACGGGACCTCTCTCCTCTGCCTGTGTGTGCTGGGCCTAAATATATGCCAATGGACTGTTGCAGTGGTGGCTGACGTGAAGCCTCATTCTCTGCTATGACATGCAGACTGATTCTCTGCTGACATGAAGCCAGATTCTCTGTTACGGGACCTCTCTCCTCTGCCTGTGTGTGTGCTGGGCCTAAATATATGCCAATGGACTGTTGCAGTGGTGGCTGACGTGAAGCCTCATTCTCTGCTATGACATGCAGACTAATTCTCTGCTGACATGAAGACAGATTCTCTGTTACGGGACCTCCCTCCTCTGCCTGGGTGCTGGGCCTAAATATATGCCAATGGACTGTTGCAGTGGTGGCTGACGTGAAGCCTCATTCTCTGCTATGACATGCAGACTAATTCTCTGCTGACATGAAGACAGATTCTCTGTTACGGGACCTCTCTCCTCTGCCTGGGTGCCGGGGCCTAAATATCTGAGAATGGACTGTTCCAGTGGTGGGTGACGGGAAGCCAGATTCTCTGCTATGGAACCTCTCTCCAATTGATTTTGGTTAATTTTTATTTATTTAATTTTTATTTTAATTCATTTCCCTATCCACATTTGTTTGCAGGGGATTTACCTACATGTTGCTGCCTTTTGCAGCCCTCTAGCTCTTTCCTGGGCTGTTTTACAGCCTTTTTAGTGCCGAAAAGTTCGGGTCCCCATTGACTTCAATGGGGTTCGGGTTCGGGACGAAGTTCGGATCGGGTTCGGATCCCGAACCCGAACATTTCCGGGATGTTCGGCCGAACTTCTCGAACCCGAACATCCAGGTGTTCGCTCAACTCTAACAGTAAGGTACTCATATTCTTGTTTGTTTAGTACTCCTTTCCTAAAACCCTCTTTTAATATTCCATCAAGAATCTGTTTATATTCAGAGGTGGGGTTCTTTTTTAACTTCTTATATGTTGTTTCATCGGAAACCAATCTCGCCATTTCTGATTCATAGTTCTCTTTGTTCATTACAACCACCCCCCCCCCCCTTTGTCAGCCGGCTTAACAATAATATCCGGGTTCCGCTCCAGATCTTTCAGGGCCTTTCTTTCACTGTAATTAAGATTATGTGACACCTTGCTAGTATCTATATTTTCCAGCTCTTTCAATAGGCCTGTCTTGAATGCCTCCACACACTCGTTGTTCTGGTTTTTGGGAAAGAATTTGGATTTTTCTTTCATTTGTGTGTGGACAACACCCTTTTCCTCCTCCACACATTTATTCTGCGGTGCTGGATTATTTATCCAGTATTTGGCCATATTAATTTTCCTAATGTACTTATGAATATCCAGGAATGTCTCGAATTTATTTACTTTCTGGCTTGGTGCATACTTCAGACCCTTCCCAAGGACACTTATTTCTCCTTCTGTTAAAATGTGATTACTCAAATTGAAAATCCCTCTCATATCTCCTTGCTCTTTTTGGTTTTTGGGCTTATTCTTCCCTTTTCCCCGTCTTCCTCTACAAGACTTCTTTTTAATGGTGTTCTCACAACCTGTTCTCTTATTTCCCCTTCCCTCTGCACTCCCTTTATACTCTGATGGGGAAAATTCTGTTCACCTTGCTGTTTCAACCTTGTTCTATCTACGTCTTGATTTTCTTTAATCTGATTCTCTCCACGACCATTCCCCTCATAATAAGTCCCTCTTCCATATTGATTCGTGCCGTAATCATCCTGTGGTCTCCAATTTTTCTTTCCCTTATACCCACCCCCTTGATAAGGTGGTCTATATGGTTGTCTGTATTGATATCCTTTATATCCGTTGTTATGACCATAGTTTCTACTCTGCTGGCCTGTATGGTAATGCTGGTAAGTATGATTTTGAGGGTATGTATATTCATTTCCTCTTCCAAAATTTGACTCATATCCATTTTCGTTGTCTCTATTAGGCTGATATGTATATTCATAATTCTTATTATAATACCCATGTTTATATTGCGGTATATACCCATTCGTTTGGTAATTTGGAGTGTAATTATTCCTATTGTTAAAAGCCTTTTGTTTTCCACCCCCATTCTCTGTTCTCCTAAAACCTTCAGCGTGGTATCCCGGTTTAGGATTACCACCACTGGGCTCATCCACCTGCTCCACGTCCAACATAGTCTCCTCTGTATTTTTCTGGTTATTTTTCCATTTATACACTATATCATTTTTATAATCGTTATTAATCTTAGCATACTTTTTCTGTTTTTTGTTCCTTATTTCTTTTTCAGATTTAAGCACTGCTTCTTGACATTGTTTGCTACATTTTTCATAAGTTTCCCTATTGATATTTTTCTCCGGATTGATCGCCTCTTGCAAATCATCAATCACTTGATTAATCTTTTTTAACTTATTTTTCCGAACAGAAATGATATATTGCATCACTTTCCATGCACATTCATTCAATACCTTTTCCCATCCCACTAAATCCTCCCCCTCCTCAGTTACCAAAGGGAGTTGCCACCTTAAACCCTCTGGGATCTTGCCTTCCATTAGGAGTCGCTCCAGGGAGGCAATATCCCAGCTGGTTCTTATTTCCCTAATGAATTCCTTTTCTAATTTTGCAAACAATGTCCGCATATCATCGCTCCCTTTCTCATTTCCAACAGGAATATCACAGAAGACATCAAAATCACATTTAAAGTTCGCTCTAAATTCAAAAATGTCCATGTTAGTAACAGGATTCGACGCACCTACAAACACAAGCAAATATAAAACAATATATACAAAATATATATGGAGAAAAGTCAATCCTGAGTCCCAACAAGGACAGGTACTTTTGTATTGTATGCCTGTTTTCTGCAAACTCTTGTGAGTACAATAAAACCTTTTAAACCAACGTAATAGAGGGTACTTCACTATCTTGCGAAATCTTCTTGACCCTGTAGAGGAGGCGGTCTGTGAAGGATTGGATCCCCTTTAGGTGAAGAGGAGAGAAGCGGGTGCCCTGCTATATCCACTGGTGAAACGGATTACATAGCCTCGAGCAGCGCGGTTCCAAAACCATTATTCCTTGATCATTCTGTGTGAACTACCTACCACACTTTATCGGGACCAGCAGCGCAAGTACCTGTCCTTGTTGGGACTCAGGATTGACTTTTCTCCATATATATTTTGTATATATTGTTTTATATTTGTTGGAGCAATTGTTAGAAAATGGATGAGGCTAAAGACGACTGTCAGTTTCCCTCGGACTGGGGCTCCATGCAAGATCTCACCACGTGGGGTATCACTGATGATAAGAAAGGTGAGGAATCAGCCCAGAACTACAAGGGAGGAGCTGGTCAATGACATGAAGAGAGCTGGGACCACAGTTTCAAAGGTCACTGTCGGTAGAACACTACGCCGTCATGGTTTCAAATCATGCATTGCATGGAAGGTTCCCCTGCTCAAGTCCTCACATGTCTAGGCCCGTCTGAAGTTTGCCAGTGACCATCTGGATGATCCAGAGGAGGCATGGGAGAAAGTCATGTGGTCAGAGGAGACCAAAGTAGAACTTTTTGGTCTAAACTTCACTCATCGTGTTTGCAGGAAAGAGAAGGATGAGTTGCATCCCAAGAACACTATCCCTACTGTGAAGCATGGGGGGGGGGGGTAACATCATGCTTTGGGGGTCCTTTTCTGGAGAGGATAAATGGAGCCATTTATTGTGAGATTTTGAGCAACAACCTCCTTTCCTCAGTCAGAGCATTGAAGATGGGTCGTGGCTGGGTCTTCCAACATGACAACGACCCGAAGCACACAGCCAGGATAGCCAAGGAGCGGCTTCGTAAGAAGCATATCAAGGTTCTGGAGTGGACTAGCCAGTCTCCAGACCTAAATCCAATAGAACATCTTTGGAGGGAGCTGAAACTCTGTGTTGCTCAGCGACAGCCCCGAAACCTGACAGAACTAGAGGAGATGTGTGTGAAGGAGTGGGCGAAAACCCCTGCTGCAGTGTGTGCAAACCTGGTCAAGAACTACAGGAGACATTGGACCTCTGTAACTGCAAACAAAGACTTCTGTACCAAATATTAACACAGATTTTCTCAGGTGTTCAAATACTTATGTTCAGCAGTGCAAGACAAATACATTCTTTAAAAATCATACAATGTGATTTCCAGACTTTTATGTATATATTTTTATTCTGTCTCTCAGAGTGGGAATGCACCTACAATGTGAATGTCAGACCCTCCCTGATTTCTAAGTGGAAGAACTTGCAAAATCGCAGGGTGTTCAAAAACTTCTGTTCCTCCTGTATTTACATTAGCTTTCCTAATCCTATCTGATGGCAGCAGATGTTAGATATGGTAATTTGCATACATTTTCCCCAGAAACCTAGAGGAGCGTTGTCTGGTCTCCATAATAGAAATAGTACCCACCCATAGGTTCCCCCTAAGGCCTTGCAACTAAAAAAATGTTGTTCTGATTTGCTTTTCTATGATTAAGATATTTTGTCTTAAAAGGACTATTCTCATTAATCAGCAATGTGAAAACATCTCATCCTGTGACCTCCACAAGATCAGCTCACTCCTCTCCTGAAATACTCTGTGCTGCTGGGGACCCTGCTCCTTCCACTATGTAACTCTCAGCCTGTGACCTCCTGCAAGATCAGCTCTCTCCTCTCCTGAAATCCTCTGTGCTGCTGGAGATCCTGCTCCTTCCACTGTGTAACTCTCAGCCTGTGACCTCCCACAAGATCAGCACATTCCTCTCCTGAAATCCTCTGTGCTGCTGGGGATCCTGATCCTTCCACTATGTAACTCTCACCCTGTGACCTCCACAAGATCAGCTCACTCCTCTCCTGAAATACTCTGTGCTGCTGGAGATCCTGTTCCTTCCACTAAGTAAATCTCAGCCTATGACCTCCCACAAGATCAGCTCACTCCTCTCCTGAAATCCTCTGTGCTGCTGGGAGGACCCTGCTCCTTCCACTATGTGACTCTCATCCTGTGACCTCCACAAGATCAGCAGACTCCTCTCATGAAATCCTCTGTGCTGCTGGGAGGACCCTGCTCCTTCCACTATGTAACTCTCATTCTGTAACTTCCACAAGATCAGCACACTCCTCTCCTGAAATGCTCTGTGCTGCTGGGACTGGTATAAGGGACAGTTCTCTTGGTTTGATTCTGCTGTTTCCTCGATAAACGGCACATTGTAACGCCGTATCAGAGGCGGCAGAGCGTCGCACTCAGCGCATTGTTCCCTCCGTACGGCACTATCAGCCACAATTATAGACGTGGGTTCGGAGATCTCGTTTACAAGTGGGCTCGTCTGATACAATAGAGAAACAAAGGCCCTGATGTTAATTTGTTGCATTAATTTGAAGGGTATACAAAGTGTCATCGCTCCGACATCCGCCGCTGGTGTCAATGACGCTGTCAGAGCCGTCACCTGACTTCTCCGCGGTATCAGCCCTCAGAGCTATTGTTCTGTTCTCAGCAGCAGTGCTCAGGAGACGGGGGGGGGGGGGGGGGGGCTTGCAGGATTTAAAGGGGCTGTAACACCTAGTGTGCGAATAATTAGCACATAATATGAACTGTAACTCATTTATGGCTCATTAATACAAGGTGTTTCTGGAGAGCTCTTATAATGGAGCTGGATTAAAGATAAGGGGCGCTATTACATTGCTGTCTATGGGAAATATTTGTAGAGCAGTAGTGAATAGTGGCATTGCAGGTAATAGAGAAGGGTGGCTCAGAGGAGTTGTCCAGGATTAGAAAAACATGGCTGCTTTCTGCAAAAAAACAGCGCCTCCCCTGTTTACAGGTTGTGTGCGGTATTGCAGCTTCAGTGGAACGCAGCTGCAATACCTGACACAACCTATGGACAGGGGTGGCGCTCTTTTTGGAAGAAGGCAGCCATGTCTTTCTAATCCTGGACAGAGTGATTGAACCTGACTTCAGTACTCTGCTGCTTGCTGACATTTAGTGCACATCCTAGTGTCAGTCTTCTCCATTCACATCCAAAGCTGTTTCCAGCATTCTGTAGCAGTTTATCTGCTTGTCAGCTATGTGAACTGAAAAATTGCTTCTATCTGGTCATCTGAGCTCCCACAATGCACTGCTCTCTGCTAACTGGACACCAGTGAGATTATGGATCTAGCTTTATATTTGAATAGTAAATAAAAAAAATAAAAAATCACATATCTGATAATAGAGGCAAGATAAGCAATGCAAAGTACTCATACAGTGCACGTGTCAGCAGGATCAACCTTATCAAGCCAAACAAACTGCCTAGTAGGGTCGATCCTGCTGATAAAAAGGATTCATGTCTTGTGGAAATCGGTTGCAGCATTACCCAGAAAAAATACTTCTATTATTTATGCAAATGAGGACTTCAGTGCAATGAGAGGCGGAGCCTAACCCCTGGGTGCACCTCAGCTTTCCAGTGCTGTCCCCTTATCTGCATAATCAGGATCAACCTTACCAGGCAGTATGCTTGGTTTGATAGGGTTGATCCTGCTGATGGGTTCTCTTTAACATTCTATGTGAATTTTAAAGCACAACTGATGCACGTGATTACTGTGCACTTACTATCAATTAACAGGCGTCCATAGCTATCAATAGTTGAAGATTCTAGGCGCCAGGGTCTGTCCGCAAAGCCGCCTGGAAATGCCTCTGTTCTGCAAATGTGCACAAGCCCTGCCTATTTTGAGTTTCGGTTTGCTAGACGGTCCCACAAAACTGTATGGGTATGTATTAGGGAAAGGGTTAGCAACCTCCAGCTGTTGTGAAACTACAACCCTCAGCGTGCACACGGGCTCAGCTGTTCTCAGAATTCCCAAATAAGTGAATGGAACATCCTGGGAGTAGTAGTTTTACCGGAAGGTGCTGACCCTGTATTAGGAGAAACGATCATTTATTAACAGCATCGTGTAGATTATCTAAAGGTAAAAATGTAACAATAATTGATATAAAAAAAATATAAAAATAATATAAAACATAAGTGAAAAAAATATAAAAAATAATATTTGTTTATGTCTTTTTTTCATTTCATGATTTTAACTGAAGGAATTAGCAGAAGGTGTTTATTCTGTTGATGTTTAATTATCACGAACTCTTGGCAGCAAATATGGGAAAGTTTGTTTTCCTCTCTTTCCAGGGAGCGATCTCATGCGCGCCAGTCCCCCTCCTTGGCTTTTGAGTTATAATACATCAGTCGCTTGAATTTCATGTACAAGGCACTGACTTCATGGGGGCTGCCAGGAGGTTTTACAGAATCCAAGGACTAACCTTCTTCTGCCAAAAAAACAGTAAAAAATAAAATCCGTGGTAGAACTTAGTCACACATCTGTGACAATTGATAGACTTCTTCTGCCGCAAACTCAATTAGCAAACACAATATTCTATGCAAATACATTTGTGGTGACAATATGCTCCGGATCAGCACAAGCGAGTCAATCCCGGCGTGAAATGTTTTGTGAGTTGTATTTGTTGCTGATTGTTTTATTGTCCTTGTGAAAATCAACAAATGTCACAGCAGCAGCGGCCGCTCGCCAAGGACGTAGGCCGAAGCGCTCAACGGTTGGACTCGATTCCATGCAACATAGCAAAACCTGGAATGTAGCACAAAGGGTGATCTTATCATTAATCTGCCCCCCACCCTCCACGTCTCACGCCTCCATCACCCTTGGATGGGGGAACAGACATCTGTGCGGAAAACAGGATATTATTTCAAGACATCAACGCACAATAGCTCAACTTTACTAAGTTCTCAGGAAAATGAGGACTCACAGATGCTGCACGTTCCAGTGAGAAAAAGGGGAGATATTGGCTGTTTTGATTGCTCTTTGAAAATTAAAAAAGCCATTGTTTGAAAGAAGAGGATAAAGAAAGTAAAATCATGTATTTATGGCTAGAGATGAGCAAATACTTTCTTCGACCCAATGGATTCAGCAGAATTAGGCCTCCTGCACACGGCCGTTGTGCGGCCGTTCCGTGCATTGGGGACTGCAACTGCTGTCCCCAATCCATGGGCAACATCCGTGCAGTGGGCCGGACCCATTCAACTTGAATGGGTCCGTGGTATGTCCGCACCACCAAAGAAATATGACATGTCATATTTTTTTGCGGTGCAGAACCACGGAAAGAAACACCATGGAAGTACTCTATAGCGCTCCGTTCCGCATCTCCGTAACGTGATGCGAGGTGCACACGGCCATGTCCATGAGGCCTTAGAGATACTTGAGATTTGATTTAGGAGAATTTTTGAGAGAAAAAAGTGGGAAAGGGTAAGAAGGGGGGGGGGGTAAAAATGGAAGAAGGTGTGAGAAGGAGGGAGAGGAGAGAAAGTGAGAAAGAGAGAGAATAGGAGGGAGAGAGAGAGTTAAGGAGAGGGAGAGAGTGAGTAAGGACAATGTGTGAGAAAGAGATTGGAAGGGGAAAGTGTGAGAAAGGAGAAAGTGTAAGAGAGAGAGAAAAAGTAGAAAGAGAGAGGGGAGAAAGCAGGGGCGGACTGGGAAATTAAATTGGCCCTGGAAAAAGCAATAAGTGGTCTCATCTTGTAGACGAATCCAAATTGACAGAATGCAGGACAACAGAAGTAGGAGGGCCAGCAATACCGTAGTGCAGGACATAAGTGCCTCGTGCTCCTCTATTAATGAATGCTGAGATCATCACATCTTTATGTACTTTGCTGACAGCCAGGAGGAGGCATTACGTGTCCTCCTAGGCATCAGACCACCAGGAAATTTCTCTGTAGAGTCTATGGCCAATCCAACGATGGGAGAAAGAGAGAGATAGTGAGAGAGTAGAGAGTGGAGAGAGAGAGAAAGAAAGAGAGATAGGAGAAATGGTGAGAAAAGGAGACAGAGAGAGAAGAGAAAGTATAAGAAAGAGGGAGAGGGGAAGAGAGAAGGAGGGAGGGGGAGAATAGAAATATTGGATATTGATCACTTTTCTGAGGATAGGCCATCAATATGTGGAGCCCAGAAATCACTCTGGGTTCTACCGCTGGGACTCCTATCAATCACGAGAATGGGGACCATGTACTCCTCGGGGCCCCCTGATATGAACAGAGTGGTAAGTTGGTCATGTGCACTGCAGCTCCTTCTGCTCCATTCATCTCTATGGGAGTTCCTCCTGGAGATGCATGTAGTGGCAGTGTGCATGCTAGACCTCTCCATTCCTTTCAGGGGGCCGAGAGGAATATGGGATCTCCATTCTCATGATTGGTGGGGATACCAGTGGTCGGACCCCTACTGGTCTAATAGTTATCCACTATCCTGTGAATAGGGGATAACTTTTCACAACCGCAATATCCCTTAAAAGCTCATTTTGGAATCTAAATAGCATATATATAATTGTAAACTAGTAAATAACACAAAACCATAAATACATGTTAAATATCCTTGCCTCACATCCCATCTAACAACAAAACCAGCAACACTTTAAATAATTTATTTTCTCATGCTTAACGATGAGCCAAAAAAAGGAGAAAAAAAAATATCACTAAATATTTGTGTTTGTTCATTTAAAATTGGCTTTAGAAGGCGAAATGTGAAAATGCTTTCCCTTCCTAATCAGGCTGAGGCGAATTGTAGCAGTTTAGAAACTTGCTTTCACCTTGTCAGAGAGTTGGAAGGAGCCCGAGTGCGTTGCAAAAACGTCTAAATAATTATTTATGACTCTTGTGAATTTTGGCTAAATTATATGTCGCAAATTGCTTTTTTTAAGAGGGAAAAACAGTCGTGGAGTCGAGTTTATTGGCGAAATGTCCTCCCTGCTTATTCAAAAGAGACAGAGATTAAATAACGTGCCGGAATTGTGCAATACAAATGCCAAGAGCAGCAGAGATCACAGCCACGTGCAACCTACAAAAAACTTTCCCGAAGTTCATCTGCCGCTCGGTTCTCTTTTATCCCAGGAAAGTTTCTAAAAAGTGAGTTTTTTTCTTGACTTTGCAGGTAAATTATCAGGGCAGGACGCTTCATCTCAAGGAGAATAAATGAAAACAAGCCGGTCTCCTAGGATTTCAGTTCAGAATTAAGAAAGGCACCGCAGACTTTCTCCATAAATCCCCTTGCAGCTTGCCATTATGGGCTTTTTTTATTCTTGTTTGTTCTACTTTCAAATAACTTCAAAATAAACTCAGGAATGAGGCGGCTCCAAGGGGCCCCGAACAGAAAGAACATAGAAAACTAAAAACAAAAATAAAGAAAAAACAACAAAAAAAAACAACAAGGACCTCGTTTACCTGACACCCCAAGTGGTTACAACTCAAATGAGGCTGAATATATGGAGACAAATGATTTATAAGTCATCTCAATGTTATATTGTTACTTTGTTTCTTTCTTTTATCTAATTTGCTTGCAGCTGAAATGCACAGCTTGACATTTGAGTAAATCTATTGTTATAAAAGTTATAACTATTCCCAGAGTTATGTATAATATAAAATCTAAATATTATCCAAACGTTCTAAATATTACAGATATTATATTATGCAGCAGAGCTCTGCTCGTAATGAGTGATCTGTGATTCTCCACAGGACTATAGGCAAATAAAAATAAAATCACAATACATTATGATATCATTACTTGCGCCAATACTGACAACCTCGGCTCTCATATACAGTAGCTGTGTACATGATATATAGTGCAGACATAGCAGAGTTGAATTTGGCCTTTTTACTTACATTATGATCACCCCATTGTCTTATGTAAAATAACACAAAGCTCTATATTTCAGTTCAGATAGCGGGTGCTAAAGTTGGGGATTTTTCGGTAGTTTTAGAGCAGTGCACTTGGATCATTGTATAGAGATTACCCCACAGACCAAGGGAATCACTGCTGACGAGGGTGCATATCTAAGAGCTCACAGCAGCCGGGTTGGCTACAGGGGTATGTGGGCCCATGAGCCCCTGTCTACTCCACCCTTCAGTTACATCCAGTGCAGTCAGAAAGTTTTCAGAGCCTTTCACTTTCCTCACAGCTCCTTGTGCTATAAGTTTCTCCATCGTTCTGCCCTTAACCCCCATAAAGTCAATGCAAAAACAGAATGTTATAAATCTTTACAAATTTATAGAAAAAAGAAAAAAAATCTTGTATTGACATAAATCTTCAGCCCTTTTACTCAGGACATAAGTCTTCAGCACATTTACTCGGGACATAAGTCTTCAGCCCCTTTGGCAGTGATTCCAGCCTCCAGTCTTCTTGGAGATGATTCCACAAGGTTCACACCTGGATTTGGAGATTTTCAGCCATTCTTTTCTGCAGATGCTCTCCAGCTATCTCAGGTTGGATGGGGGCCGTCGGTGGACAGCCATTTTCAGATCTCTCCAGAGATGTTCCATTGGGTTCGGGGTTCTGACTGGGCCACTCAAGGAAATTCTCAGAGTTGTCCTTCAGCCACTATTGTGTTGTCTTGGCTGTGTGCTTAGGCTCATTGTCTTGGAAGGTGAGCCTTCATCCCAGTCTGAGGTCCAGAGCTCTGGATCAGGTTTTCATTAAGAATATCCCTCTACTTTGCTTCACTCCACCCTGACCAGTCTCCCTGCCCCAGCAGCATGATGTTGCCACAATGCTTCACCATAGTGATAGTATTGGCAGGTGATGAGCGGCGCTTGGTTTCCTCCAGACATGACGCTTAGAATTGTGGCCAAAAAGTTCAATCTTCATTTCATCAGACCAGAGAATACTGCAGTGATGGTTGACCTTCTGAAAGTTTCTCCCATCTGCACATAGGATCTTTGGAGCTCAGCCAGAGTGACCATTAGGTTCTTGGTCACCTCTCTTACCAGGTTCCTTATCTCCTGATTACTTAGTTTGGTGGAGTGGTCAGCACTAGAAAGAATCCTGGTTGACTTCTTTCATGTAAGAATTATGGAGACCTCTGTGCTCTTGAGATCTTTCAGTGCAGCAGACATGTTTTTGTCCTCTTTTCGAGACCTGTGCCTCCACACAATCCTGTCTTTGAGCTCTACAGGCAGTTATTTTTTAGCTCTACAGGCAGTTATTTCATGTCCAATCCACTGAATTTACCAACAGTGACTCCAATCAAGGTGTAAAAATATCTCAAACATGATGCAGAGAAATGGGAGGCCTCGGAGCTAAATGTCAAGTGTCATAGCAAAGGGTCTGAATACTTCTGTGCATGTGAAATTTTTGCTTTCCTTTGTAATAAATGTGCAAATATTTCTAAAATTCAGTTTTCGCCTTCTCATTAGGAGGTATTGAGTGCATATTATATTTTTTTTTTGGGGTGGGGGGGGAATTGACAAGCAAACATCATGTCATGGGCCCATCAAGCCCTGCAGGACCTGACATCTGTGCAGGTTTACATGATGCACAGAGCATTGGACCATTGTTGCTGCTCTGCAAGATTACCAGCAGAATACATTTCACAAAAATGTAGCTAATATGGGCTTGAGGTGCCAGTACTGTTTGAATAAGTGTGTCTGGTCAGGTGCCAAGAAGCCACTTAACCCTGTCCAAGGCATTAGCATAAAGGGTTATGGTCAAAAACTAAAGCTTGGATCTGGGAAAGAAATCCTCGTTACCACTCTGGAAGGTACATACATGTGCATAAAAATAGCAAGTTCATTAAAAGGTTAACTGTCCTGATGGATTCTGGTTGATCAGAGGGGCTTTTTCTTGAGTATTGGATGCCTCATTACTGCACCACTGGTATAATATAAATTCTTTGAAGGCAAAAATATACATTTTAGTTTGTAGGATTTTAACAATGTACCAAATTGATAAGGTTCCAGTGACTGGGATGGGGCCCTGAACTCTCAACCTTCGCAGGGCCCTGTAATTTAGTGTTTAGTCTATACAGAAGTTACTTAAATTTCTGCAGCTGCTCCTTCCGCACAACCTATATGGAAATTAAGTGTATTAAACCAGCTCAGGATAAATCTTGCCTAGGATGCTGTCATCTCCTCGGCACAGTTTGCCATGGTGGGGACACTGAAATGAAAATGGACATTAAGTATAATTTAAGGCGACGTGTCCTTAGGGCATTCAGTCATTAGCATGTGATAAAGCAGAAGTGTTCACTTAATTAATTTCTGTTTTTACCAGGAAATTCTTCCCTCTTCCCATTATTTCATTCTATCGCTGAAGACGTCTTTTTTTTTCTGCCAAAACACTTGAAAAATTAGCTTATGCATCATTAAGCCTCACTGTGCATCGCAGACAAGGTGGAGTTTAAGGTTCCTATTTTGGGACCTTCCAGTTTAATCTACACTTAGAAATGACATAGATCATACTGAAGTCACTGAGGCAAGTTAGCAGTTTTAAAGAATACCAAGTTCTCGACTACAGCCTGGAGGTGTGTGCATTGTGTAGGGGGCACCAATGTTTATAGGATAGCCAAACTGAGGAGAGAGGCATAGGATGCCTCATATATTCCCATGCATTAAATATCTGTCAACGGAATACTTGTTCAGTCAACAGCTATTTCTTCTGACTCATGCACGCTCAGTTTGGTTGAGCATGCATGTGTTCTCAGTGGGGAGAGGGAAGCATGATGCTACCACACACCACTGTTGGCAGCTTATCTCTGGTAAAAACAAAGAACATTCACCATTAGAGTTGAGCGAACACCTGGATGTTCGGGTTCGAGAAGTTCGGCCGAACATCCCGGAAATGTTCGGGTTCGGGATCCGAACCCGATCCGAACTTCGTCCCGAACCCGAACCCCATTGAAGTCAATGGGGACCCGAACTTTTCGGCACTAAAAAGGCTGTAAAACAGCCCAGGAAAGAGCTAGAGGGCTGCAAAAGGCAGCAACATGTAGGTAAATCCCCTGCAAACAAATGTGGATAGGGAAATGAATTAAAATAAAAATTAAATAAATAAAAATTAACCAAAATCAATTGGAGAGAGGTTCCATAGCAGAGAATCTGGCTTCCCGTCACCCACCACTGGAACAGTCCATTCTCAGATATTTAGGCCCCGGCACCCAGGCAGAGGAGAGAGGTCCCGTAACAGAGAATCTGTCTTCATGTCAGCAGAGAATTAGTCTGCATGTCATAGCAGAGAATGAGGCTTCACGTCAGCCACCACTGCAACAGTCCATTGGCATATATTTAGGCCCAGCACCCAGGCAGAGGAGGGAGGTCCCGTAACAGAGAATCTGTCTTCATGTCAGCAGAGAATTAGTCTGCATGTCATAGCAGAGAATGAGGCTTCACGTCAGCCACCACTGCAACAGTCCATTGGCATATATTTAGGCCCAGCACACACACAGGCAGAGGAGAGAGGTCCCGTAACAGAGAATCTGGCTTCATGTCAGCAGAGAATCAGTCTGCATGTCATAGCAGAGAATGAGGCTTCACGTCAGCCACCACTGCAACAGTCCATTGGCATATATTTAGGCCCAGCACACACACAGGCAGAGGAGAGAGGTCCCGTAACAGAGAATCTGGCTTCATGTCAGCAGAGAATCAGTCTGCATGTCATAGCAGAGAATGAGGCTTCACGTCAGCCACCACTGCAACAGTCCATTGGCATATATTTAGGCCCAGCACCCAGGCAGAGGAGGGAGGTCCCGTAACAGAGAATCTGTCTTCATGTCAGCAGAGAATTAGTCTGCATGTCATAGCAGAGAATGAGGCTTCACGTCAGCCACCACTGCAACAGTCCATTGGCATATATTTAGGCCCAGCACACACACAGGCAGAGGAGAGAGGTCCCGTAACAGAGAATCTGGCTTCATGTCAGCAGAGAATCAGTCTGCATGTCATAGCAGAGAATGAGGCTTCACGTCAGCCACCACTGCAACAGTCCATTGGCATATATTTAGGCCCAGCACACACACAGGCAGAGGAGAGAGGTCCCGTAACAGAGAATCTGGCTTCATGTCAGCAGAGAATCAGTCTGCATGTCATAGCAGAGAATGAGGCTTCACGTCAGCCACCACTGCAACAGTCCATTGGCATATATTTAGGCCCAGCACCCAGGCAGAGGAGGGAGGTCCCGTAACAGAGAATCTGTCTTCATGTCAGCAGAGAATTAGTCTGCATGTCATAGCAGAGAATGAGGCTTCACGTCAGCCACCACTGCAACAGTCCATTGGCATATATTTAGGCCCAGCACCCAGGCAGAGGAGGGAGGTCCCGTAACAGAGAATCTGTCTTCATGTCAGCAGAGAATTAGTCTGCATGTCATAGCAGAGAATGAGGCTTCACGTCAGCCACCACTGGAACAGTCCATTCTCAGATATTTAGGCCCCGGCACCCAGGCAGAGGAGAGAGGTCCCGTAACAGAGAATCTGTCTTCATGTCAGCAGAGAATTAGTCTGCATGTCATAGCAGAGAATGAGGCTTCACGTCAGCCACCACTGCAACAGTCCATTGGCATATATTTAGGCCCAGCACCCAGGCAGAGGAGAGAGGTCCCGTAACAGACAATCTGGCTTCATGTCAGCAGAGAATCAGTCTTCATATCATAGCAGAGAATCAGGCTTCACGTCACCCACCACTGTAAGAGTCAATTTTCATAAATTTAGGCCCAGAACCCAGGCAGAGGAGAAAGGTCCCGTAACAGACAATCTGGCTTCATGTCAGCAGAGAATCAGTCTTCATATCATAGCAGAGAATCAGGCTTCACGTCACCCACCACTGTAAGAGTCAATTTTCATAAATTTAGGCCCAGAACCCAGGCAGAGGAGAAAGGTCCCGTAACAGACAATCTGGCTTCATGTCAGCAGAGAATCAGTCTTCATATCATAGCAGAGAATCAGGCTTCACGTCACCCACCACTGTAAGAGTCAATTTTCATAAATTTAGGCCCAGAACCCAGGTAGAGGAGAAAGGTCCCGTAACAGACAATCTGGCTTCATGACAGCAGAGAATCAGTCTGCATGTCATAGCAGAGAATCAGGCTTCACGTCAGCCACCACTGCAACAGTCCATTGTCATAAATTTAGGCCCAGCACCCAGGCAGAGGAGAGAGGTCCCGTAACAGACAATCTGGCTTCATGTCAGCAGAGAATTAGTCTGCATGTCATAGCAGAGAATCAGGCTTCATGTCAGCCACCACTGCAACAGTCCATTGGCATATATTTAGGCCTAGCACACAGGCAGAGGAGAGGTTCATTCAACTTTGGGTAGCATCGCAATATAATGGTAAAATGAAAATAAAAATAGGATTGAATGAGGAAGTGCCCTGGAGTCCAATAATATATGGTTATGGGGAGGTAGTTAATGTCTAATCTGGACAAGGGACGGACAGGTCCTGTGGGATCCATGCCTGGTTCATTTTTATGAACGTCAGCTTGTCCACATTGGCTGTAGACAGGCGGCTGCGTTTGTCTGTAATGACGCCCCCTGCCGTGCTGAATACACGTTCAGACAAAACGCTGGCTGCCGGGCAGGCCAGCACCTCCAAGGCATAAAAGGCTAGCTCTGGCCACGTGGACAATTTAGAGACCCAGAAGTTGAATGGGGCCGAACCATCAGTCAGTACGTGGAGGGGTGTGCACACGTACTGTTCCACCATGTTAGTAAAATGTTGCCTCCTGCTAACACGTTGCGTATCAGGTGGTGGTGCAGTTAGCTGTGGCGTGTTGACAAAAGTTTTCCACATCTCTGCCATGCTAACCCTGCCCTCAGAGGAGCTGGCCGTGACACAGCTGCCTTGGCGACCTCTTGCTCCTCCTCTGCCTTGGCCTTGGGCTTCCACTTGTTCCCCTGTGACATTTGGGAATGCTCTCAGTAGCGCGTCTACCAACGTGCGCTTGTACTCGCGCATCTTCCTATCACGCTCCAGTGCAGGAAGTAAGGTGGGCACATTGTCTTTGTAGCGTGGATCCAGCAGGGTGGCAACCCAGTAGTCCGCACAGGTTAAAATGTGGGCAACTCTGCTGTCGTTGCGCAGGCACTGCAGCATGTAGTCGCTCATGTGTGCCAGGCTGCCCAGGGGTAAGGACAAGCTGTCCTCTGTGGGAGGCGTATCGTCATCGTCCTGCCTTTCCCCCCAGCCACGCACCAGTGATGGACCCGAGCTGCGTTGGGTGCCACCCCGCTGTGACCATGCTTCATCCTCATCCTCCTCCACCTCCTCCTCATCCTCGTCCTCCTCGTCCTCCAGTAGTGGGCCCTGGCTGGCCACATTTGTACCTGGCCTCTGCTGTTGCAAAAAACCTCCCTCTGAGTCACTTCGAAGAGACTGGCCTGAAAGTGCTAAAAATGACCCCTCTTCCTCATCCTCCTCCTCCTCCTCCTGGGCCACCTCCTGTTCCATCATCGCCCTAAGTGTTTTCTCAAGGAGACATAGAAGTGGTATTGTAACGCTGATAACGGTGTCATCGCCACTGGCCATGTTGGTGGAGTACTCGAAACAGCGCAACAGGGCACACAGGTCTCGCATGGAGGCCCAGTCATTGGTGGTGAAGTGGTGCTGTTCTGTAGTGCGACTGACCCGTGCGTGCTGCAGCTGAAACTCCACTATGGCCTGCTGCTGCTCGCACAGTCTGTCCAGCATGTGCAAGGTGGAGTTCCACCTGGTGGGCACGTCGCATATGAGGCGGTGAGCGGGAAGGCCGAAGTTACGCTGTAGCGCAGACAGGCGAGCAGCAGCAGGATGTGAACGCCGGAAGCGCGAACAGACGGCCCGCACTTTATGCAGCAGCTCTGACATGTCGGGGTAGTTGTGAATGAACTTCTGCACCACCAAATTCAGCACATGCGCCAAGCAAGGGATGTGCGTCAAATTGGCTAGTCCCAGAGCTGCAACGAGATTTCGCCCATTATCACACACCACCAGGCCGGGCTTGAGGCTCACCGGCAGCAACCACTCGTCGGTCTGTTGTTCTATACCCCGCCACAACTCCTGTGCGGTGTGGGGCCTGTCCCCCAAACATATGAGTTTCAGAATGGCCTGCTGACGTTTACCCCGGGCTGTGCTGAAGTTGGTGGTGAAGGTGTGTGGCTGACTGGATGAGCAGGTGGAAGAAGAGGAGGAGGAAGCCGAGAAGGAGGAGGTGGCAACAGGAGGCAAAGAATGTTGCCCTGCGATCCTTGGCGGCGGAAGGACGTGCGCCAAACAGCTCTCCGCCTGGGGCCCAGCTGCCACTACATTTACCCAGTGTGCAGTTAGGGAGATATAGCGTCCCTGGCCGTGCTTACTGGTCCACGTATCTGTGGTTAGGTGGACCTTGCTACAGATGGCGTTGCGCAGTGCACACTTGATTTTATCGGATACTTGGTTGTGCAGGGAAGGCACGGCTCTCTTGGAGAAGTAGTGCCGGCTGGGAACAACATACTGTGGGACAGCAAGCGACATGAGCTGTTTGAAGCTGTCTGTGTCCACCAGCCTAAATGACAGCATTTCATAGGCCAGTAGTTTAGAAATGCTGGCATTCAGGGCCAGGGATCGAGGGTGGCTAGGTGGGAATTTACGCTTTCTATCAAATGTTTGTGAGATGGAGAGCTGAACGCTGGCGTGTGACATGGTTGAGACGCTTGGTGACGGAGGTGGTGGTGGTGGTGTTGGTGGTACATCCCCTGTTTGCTGGGCGGCAGGTGCCAACGTTCCTCCAGAGGCGGAGGAAGAGGCCGAGGCGGCAGCAGCAGAATAGGCCGAGGCGGCAGCAGCAGAAGAGGTAGCAGGGGGAGCCTGAGTGACTTCCTTGGTTTTAAGGTGTTTACTCCACTGCAGTTCATGCTTTGCATGCAGGTGCCTGGTCATGCAGGTTGTGCTCAGGTTCAGAACGTTAATGCCTCGCTTCAGGCTCTGATGGCACAGCGTGCAAACCACTCGGGTCTTGTCGTCAGCACATTGTTTGAAGAAGTGCCATGCCAGGGAACTCCTTGAAGCTGCCTTTGGGGTGCTCGGTCCCAGATGGCGGCGGTCAGTAGCAGGCGGAGTCTCTTGGCGGCGGGTGTTCTGCTTTTGCCCACTGCTCCCTCTTTTGCTACGCTGTTGGCTCGGTCTCACCACTGCCTCTTCCTCCGAACTGTGAAAGTCAGTGGCACGACCTTCATTCCATGTGGGGTCTAGGACCTCATCGTCCCCTGCATCGTCTTCCACCCAGTCTTGATCCCTGACCTCCTGTTCAGTCTGCACACTGCAGAAAGACGCAGCAGTTGGCACCTGTGTTTCGTCATCATCAGAGACATGCTGAGGTGGTATTCCCATGTCCTCATCATCAGGAAACATAAGTGGTTGTGCGTCAGTGCATTCTATGTCTTTCACCGCTGGGGAAGGGCTAGGTGGATGCCCTTGGGAAACCCTGCCAGCGGAGTCTTCAAACAGCATAAGAGACTGCTGCATAACTTGAGGCTGAGACAGTTTCCCTGGTATGCATGGGGGTGATGTGACAGACTGATGGGGTTGGTTTTCAGGCGCCATCTGTGCGCTTTCTGCAGAAGACTGGGTGGGAGATAATGTGAACGTGCTGGATCCACTGTCGGCCACCCAATTGACTAATGCCTGTACCTGCTCAGGCCTTACCATCCTTAGAACGGCATTGGGCCCCACCATATATCGCTGTAAATTCTGGCAGCTACTGGGACCTGAAGTAGTTGGTACACTAGGACGTGTGGATGTGGCAGAACGGCCACGTCCTCTCCCAGCACCAGAGGGTCCACTAACACCACCACGACCATGTCCACGTCCGCGTCCCTTACTAGATGTTTTTCTCATTGTTATGGTTCACCACAACAACAAATATATTATTTGGCCCAATGTATTGTATTCAAATTCAGCGGGATATAAATTTGAGGCCTAGTATTTAGGCGCTGGGTGACCGGTATGGATTTAGTGACAGAATTAGACTTGGAAATGCACAGAAGCGTGTGTGTGTGAAGTTATTCTGAATGACCCAATGTGCACCTTGAATATTATATACCCTTTTAGGGATAGATTTCAAATAGCTCTGATATAGCAGAAACCACTAAATTATGAAATTGCTAAATTGGGAATTGTACTTCAACCCAGAACAAAAAATGTGCTTTGACGGACACTAAATATCTTGCCCAGCAACAACAGTACAACGGTGGGTAACGAGAGATTTAGAGGGAATTAAATTTGAGGCCTAGTATTTAGGCGCTGGGTCACCGGTATGGATTTAGTGACAGAATTAGACTTGGAAATACACAGTAGCGGGTGTGTGTGAAGTTATTCTGAATGACCCTATGTGCACCTTCAATATTATATACCCTTTTAGGGATAGATTTCAAATAGCTCTGATATAGCAGAAACCACTAAATTATGAAATTGCTAAATTGGGAATTGTACTTCAACCCAGAACAAAAAATGTGCTTTGACGGACACTAAATATCTTGCCCAGCAACAACAGTACAGCGGTGGGTAACGAGAGATTTAGAGGGAATTAAATTTGAGGCCTAGTATTTAGGCGCTGGGTCACCGGTATGGATTTAGTGACAGAATTAGACTTGGAAATACACAGTAGCGGGTGTGTGTGAAGTTATTCTGAATGACCCAATGTGCACCTTCAATATTATATACCCTTTTTGGGATAGATTTCAAATAGCTCTGATATAGCAGGAACCACTAAATTATGAAATTGCTAAATTGGGAATTGTACTTCAACCCAGAACAAAAAATGTGCTTTGACGGGCACTAAATATCTTGCCCAGCAACAACAGTACAGTGGTGGGTAACGAGAGATTTAGAGGGAATTAAATTTGAGGCCTAGTATTTAGGCGCTGGGTCACCGGTATGGATTTAGTGACAGAATTAGACTTGGAAATACACAGTAGCGGGTGTGTGTGAAGTTACTCTGAATGACCCTATGTGCACCTTCAATATTATATACCCTTTTTGGGATAGATTTCAAAGAGCTCTGATATAGCAGAAACCACTAAATTATGAAATTGCTAAATTGGGAATTGTATTTCAACCCAGAACAAGAAATGTGCTTGAACGGACACTAAATAACTTTCCCAGCTACAACAGGACAACGGTAACGAGAGATTTAGAGGGATTTAAATTTGAGGCCTAGTATTTAGGCGCTGGGTGACAGGTATGGGTTTAGTGACAGAATTAGACTTGGAAATACACAGTAGCGGGTGTGTGTGAAGTTATTCTGAATGACCCTATGTGCACCTTCAATATTATATACCCTTTTTGGGATAGATTTCAAATAGCTCTGATATAGCAGAAACCACTAAATTATGAAATTGCTAAATTGGGAATTGTACTTCAACCCAGAACAAAAAATGTGCTTTGACGGACACTAAATATCTTGCCCAGCAACAACAGTACAGCGGTGGGTAACGAGAGATTTAGAGGGAATTAAATTTGAGGCCTAGTATTTAGGCGCTGGGTCACCGGTATGGATTTAGTGACAGAATTAGACTTGGAAATACACAGTAGCGGGTGTGTGTGAAGTTACTCTGAATGACCCTATGTGCACCTTCAATATTATATACCCTTTTTGGGATAGATTTCAAAGAGCTCTGATATAGCAGGAACCACTAAATTATGAAATTGCTAAATTGGGAATTGTATTTCAACCCAGAACAAGAAATGTGCTTGAACGGACACTAAATAACTCGCCCAGCTACAGCACTAGGGACAGATTTAGCTGGATATAAATTTGAGGCCTAGTATTTAGGCGCTGGGTGACAGGTATGGGTTTAGTGACAGAATTAGACTTGGAAATACACAGTAGCGGGTGTGTGTGAAGTTATTCTGAATGACCCTATGTGCACCTTCAATATTATATACCCTTTTAGGGATAGATTTCAAATAGCTCTGATATAGCAGAAACCACTAAATTATGAAATTGCTAAATTGGGAATTGTACTTCAACCCAGAACAAAAAATGTGCTTTGACGGACACTAAATATCTTGCCCAGCAACAACAGTACAGCGGTGGGTAACGAGAGATTTAGAGGGAATTAAATTTGAGGCCTAGTATTTAGGCGCTGGGTCACCGGTATGGATTTAGTGACAGAATTAGACTTGGAAATACACAGTAGCGGGTGTGTGTGAAGTTATTCTGAATGACCCTATGTGCACCTTCAATATTATATACCCTTTTTGGGATAGATTTCAAATAGCTCTGATATAGCAGGAACCACTAAATTATGAAATTGCTAAATTGGGAATTGTACTTCAACCCAGAACAAAAAATGTGCTTTGACGGGCACTAAATAACTTTCCCAGCTACAACAGGACAACGGTAACGAGAGATTTAGAGGGATTTAAATTTGAGGCCTAGTATTTAGGCGCTGGGTGACAGGTATGGGTTTAGTGACAGAATTAGACTTGGAAATACACAGTAGCGGGTGTGTGTGAAGTTATTCTGAATGACCCTATGTGCACCTTCAATATTATATACCCTTTTTGGGATAGATTTCAAATAGCTCTGATATAGCAGAAACCACTAAATTATGAAATTGCTAAATTGGGAATTGTACTTCAACCCAGAACAAAAAATGTGCTTTGACGGACACTAAATATCTTGCCCAGCAACAACAGTACACCGGTGGGTAACGAGAGATTTAGAGGGAATTAAATTTGAGGCCTAGTATTTAGGCGCTGGGTCACCGTTATGGATTTAGTGACAGAATTAGACTTGGAAATACACAGTAGCGGGTGTGTGTGAAGTTACTCTGAATGACCCTATGTGCACCTTCAATATTATATACCCTTTTTGGGATAGATTTCAAAGAGCTCTGATATAGCAGGAACCACTAAATTATGAAATTGCTAAATTGGGAATTGTATTTCAACCCAGAACAAGAAATGTGCTTGAACGGACACTAAATAACTCGCCCAGCTACAGCACTAGGGACAGATTTAGCTGGATATAAATTTGAGGCCTAGTATTTAGGCGCTGGGTGACCGGTATGGATTTAGTGACAGAATTAGACTGGGATATGGCCAAAAAATGAACAGACTATTGCTGGTTAAATGCACTTGGTGTGACAGCTTCACCCTGATGTAGGCTTTAGCCAAAAAACAACCACACCATTGAGGGTTAAATGCACTTGGTGACAGGCGCAGCTTGCCCCTGATTTTGTATATGGCCAAAAAATGAACAGACTATTGCTGGTTAAATGCACTTGGTGTGACAGCTTCACCCTGATGTAGGCTTTAGCCAAAAAACAACCACACCATTGAGGGTTAAATGCACTTGGTGACAGGCGCAGCTTGCCCCTGATTTTGTATATGGCCAAAAAATGAACAGACTATTGCTGGTTAAATGCACTTGGTGTCACAGCTTCACCCTGATGTAGGCTTTAGCCAAAAAACAACCACACCATTGAGGGTTAAATGCACTTGGTCGCAGCTTGTGCTGGCGCACCACAAGACACAAAATGGCCGCCGATCACCCCAGAAAAATGAGACTGACAAACGGTCTGTGCAGCCTAAAAACAGTGAGCAATTTTGGATCAGCAGCTCAATGATCCACAGCTGCAGATCGATCAGTTAATCAAGTCCTTTGGAGGAGTTAATCTGCCTAATCTCGCCCTACTGTCGCAGCCGCAACCTCTCCCTACGCTAATCAGAGCAGAGTGACGGGCGGCGCTATGTGACTCCAGCTTAAATAGAGGCTGGGTCACATGGTGCTCTGGCCAATCACAGCCATGCCAATAGTAGGCATGGCTGTGATGGCCTCTTGGGGCAAGTAGTATGACGCTTGTTGATTGGCTGCTTTGCAGCCTTTCAAAAAGCGCCAAGAAAGCGTCACAAAAGCGCGAAGAAAGCGACGAACACCGAACCCGAACCCGGACTTTTACGAAAATGTCCGGGTTCGGGTCCGTGTCACGGACACCCCAAAATTCGGTACGAACCCGAACTATACAGTTCGAGTTCGCTCATCCCTATTCACCATGTGTTTTTCTTATTTCCCTGGGTATCTTCTGTCAATGGAAGCTGGAAACCCCCATATACATATCAAAGCTGGGGGTCCAGCCAAAATTGGCAGATTTGGAGGACTTTAGTCTTACATACCAAACTGAGTTACACAAAATCTAATCTTTGGATGAGAATGACTGGAGGACATTCTAATTTTTTTTTTTACATAGTATATCCCAGCATGTCTATAGTGTGCTCTGGAGCATTGGTGTAGAGGAGTTTAGAGGGTAGCTACAGAATGAACAGGTGAGATCCAGTGAGAATGACCCAGATCATAAATAATGAGAATGACTATAATCTAACTAGATGGGAATGACTGTGATGATACTTGGTAACAACAATTGTAATCATGCATATTGAGAATGACTGTCATAATACAGAGTGAGAATGACCATGATCATGCAGATTAAGAATGACCATGATCTTACACAGTGAGGATGACGGTGATCATACATAGTGAGAATGACCCTGATCTTACTAGAAAAACTAGATAGGAATGACTGTGATCATACATAGTGAGAATGACTGTGATCATACAGAGTGAGAATGACTGTGATCATACAGAGTGAGAATGATCTTGATCATGCAGAGAAAGAAAGACCATGATCTTACACAGTGAGTATGACCGTGATCATAAATAGTGAGAATGACCATGATAATACAGAGTGAGAATAACCTCGATGATACAGAGTTAGAAAGACCATGATGATACAGAATGAGACGAACCAAGATCATACAGAATGACCATGAGCATATCGAGTTAGAATGAGAGTAATCATGTGTAGTGAGAATGACCATGATAACAAAGAGTGAGAATGACTGTGATCATACAAAGTCAGAATGAACCTGATAATACATAATGAAAATGACCATGACCTTACTAGAAAAACTAGATGGGAATGACTGTGATCATACATAGTGAGAATGACTGTGATCATACAGAGTGAGAATGATCATGATCATGCAGAGAAAGAATGACCATGATCTTACATAGTGAAAATGACCATGATCTTACACAGTGAGAATGACCATGATCTTACACAGTGAGAATGACCATGTTTTTACAGAGTGAGAACAACCATGATGATACAGAATGAGAACAACCAAGATCATATAGAATGAGAATGACTATAATCATATAGAGTGAGAATGACTGTGATCGTACAAAGTTAGAATGACTATGATCATATATAGTAAGCATGGAATCATGATGAGGAAATTGTGAAAATGTCCTGGTCCCATTTTCACAGCTTTAAAGAGACTCCACTCTCCCCAGTCTCAAGTCCATAATTAGGAGGAGTTTGACTGGAGTGGTAGCCACTAGCCAATCATGTGCTTTGATGCTCTATGGTGTTAACTGCAACATGTGCAACCACCAGTAATGAGGTAATACATTTCTATGGCTGGAACACCCCTTTAAATGCCTGAAACAATGTCCTAGAAGCTTTACTGATAAAAATGGCTGGACATTGTAACACACAGTCTCCATTACCAAGGTTTACGGGTATTAGGAATCCATCAACAGGAACCCCCCCAACAGGAACTAAAAAACCAAGCCAACTAGTTATCTACCAACCTAGGTTTACCTAATGAGCCAAGGTCTATGTAAATAACCCAATTTTTAAAGCCAACTGATTTATAAGGCATGGAGCATTTACCCTTTTCCCCCCATGCTTATAACAAGTTCTCCTCCCATTATAACTCACCATCCCAGATGCAGACAAGGTCATTTATACATGGTCAGTCACACACTCTGGGATCCCTTTACACGCTATGGATATCGCTATGAATGTCACATTTGCATTTTTAAATACCCGCTGCTCTATTTAGTGTGGTTTTCTTTTAATTGAAGTCATTAATTTAGTTACTATTCTAGGAAAGTGAATTTGAAAGCAATGAAATTGAGAGCAAGTGTATTTCAGAAAGGCTTCTTTGTCTTGGAAGGTACATGTTTGAGTAACTGTATACAGTAATACACCTCTCATCTGTATATCCGGTATCCTGGTCATCCTTGTATAATGCACAATGAGATATTTAGATTTTCCAATTATAATCTCCAAATGCAGGAACCAAATCACAGAGAGGAGTGGAACTGTGTAGGAAATGTTCAGCCAGGAACATCAAACTTATTAAAAATTGTCCAAAAGTGAATATTTCTTGACACATCTTTATATGGTTTAGAGCCAAATTTTCCTAACACAGAGCTCCAAATCTCTTGTTCTGACACATAGTTATATTATAAAACTGTTACTGTTTGCAGTCACCACCAGGGGGAGCTCTAATCATACAAAGATCTGATGACAGCTTCCATCCTGTGTGATCACAATTGCAGAATACCAGAAAGCTTTACCCTCTTTGCAAGAGTCTACTTCTCAGGAAGCTTCTCCGTCTTAGACACCGGGAAGCTCCAACTCGTACAAGTAATGTGTTTACTGTCCAAATGCATTTTAAATGAAAAATGAAATAAGTTTGATATAGGTTTTAATGAAAAAATACCTAACGTTTCCTACCGTTTTCTGTTGACAGCTGTTATGCAGACCTATGTGTCTCCAAGGGAAAAGGCAACAAACAAACCCTGTGTAGTCCAATCCTGCAGTCATATTCCCTTCCATCTCTTTCCATCTTCATGCTAACGGAAATTTGATGAGAGAGCGGGAAGAAGAGGGAGATAGATGGAATAATATACAGTATGACTGCAGGATCAGACTACGTAGAGTTTTGTTGTTGTCTGTTACCATGGAGACAGATCAATCTTCATTAAAGCTGTAGAAAAAAACTTTTGGAAAATTTTCATCGAAACTTATTGCAAAGTTACAGCATGTTTAAATATTTAAAACACTGGTTGTGATGGTGGGTATAGCCTTTAAGGATACAAACATGGAAGACAAGTGGTATAAGGTATAGAAAGAAGGTGAATTGAAAGCTACAGTATGTATTATTGTTGCGGGGGGGGGGGGGCACTGTTTTGTCACTCAAGACAGAAGTGTTTCTCTGTTGCAGGCACAATACATTAGAATCAGTTCAAAGTGGAGATTGAAAAGCTTCCCAAAAAAAATTACAATTTTCAAGCCCAAAAAGCTCCTCTCTGCAACTTTTAAGGACACAGCTGCGGGTCTGCAAATTGAATTTAAAGGGAATTCCAGTGCTGCTAAAAACGTAGGAACCATAACACCTTTTAGTGAAGGATACAAAAATAGAGAGCTCGGCGGTGACAGTTGTTTTGAAGAAGAGGCGCCAAAGGCGCATAATGACTTTTACATTTGCAGCTAACTACTGTCTCTGCTACCTGCATGCCTCAGCCGATAGAATCCACTTTGTAAATTGACCCCAGGCTACAGCTGAGAAATAAGAAATATGCTCCTTGGAGAATCCTGTTCAGCTCAGTTCCTGCCATCTTTAGTTTAGCACGTTGGTGAACATACTCCTTTACAAGGATGGCCATTTGCTCATAGCTGGAGGGCAACTTCGATTCAGGCTTTAGTACAAAAACAGAGAGCAGTCTTCAGTGCATTATGTTTCCCTCCTGGGGACCCGCTGTGCCATCTTTAACTAAAACAAGGGTAACCTTTAAAGGTTTGGTAGAAGCCAAACTCCTTGAAGGCTTTTTTTTTTTTCTTTTTACTCTTCATTGTAACTTTTTGAAATTCAAGAGAATTTGTTACATTAAAAACTTTGATTACTGTTGCCAAAGAACGGAGGGATAAACAGGGAAATATTACCTTATGTGTAGAGTATATGATAATAAAATGATACAATTTAAAGGGTGCGTTCGTTGTAAATTCAGCCAAAATATACACTGCCCTCCTCATGTGTCCTTGGCTTGGATACACTTTGTGATTAAGGTTTCATAAATTCCCTTTGGTTTGTGTACAATGATCAATGATAATATGTATGTTTTTTGTCACAACCACTGATATTTGTTACATGAAATAATGAGATGTTGTCATGGCTCATCGCCTTTTCTCCATTTTGAATAAGCACTCATAAATCCTTATATGATCTTACACAAAAATCACCAGTTATTTGTAAAAAATTAAAGCCACCAGAGATTGTCTCAGCCCCTCCTCTCTTTCCACCTACACATGTGAACAAAACTGTTGGTGCCCTTCCGTTAAATAAAGAAAAACCCACAAAGGACACTGAAATAACTCAAAACTATCTAAAGTAATAATTGACAAAAATTTACTAAAAATCAAATTGTCTGACCTTTTGAGGAAATTGCTGCAATCAAGCTATTTCTGTAACTCTCAATGAGACTACTTCACCAGTCTGACAGTATTTTGGTCGCTCCTTGTGAGCACACTGTCCCAGATGTCTCAGGTGTGAAGGTGTCTTCTCCAGACTGCAGGTTTCAGCTCCATCCACAGATGTTCAATAGGATTTAGATCCGGTCTCATAGAGGCCACTTCAGAATAGATTGATTCTTCGCTCTTCACCATTCTTTGAGGATGTTTTTCCATGTGTTTTGGATCATTTTCCTGTTGGAAGACCCATAACCTGTGACCAAGACTAAGCTTTCTCACACTGGGCAGTAGGCTTGAGCGAATCAAGCTTCGAATCATACATCCAAAGTCGATTTGTTCCAAAACTTTGGTGTTAATGCTGTTTCCATACTGGATTAAAATGTATTGGCTCTGTGGAGCTTCGTCTTGAGATTTTGGTGAATTACTTTGGTATTCCGAATTGTGTATTTAAAAACTGTTTAAAATAGGATCCAAAGTGGGCTTTGGTACTGGCTGGTACCTGCAAAGCCCACTTTGGATTCCTATTTTAAACTGTTTTTAAAGACGCAGAGAGAAATACCATGTAATTTAACGAAGTCTCATGCAACTTCGGAGTAGACGAAGTTTGGCTACACGGAGCCAATACATTTCAATGCTGTACAGAAACAGCATTGAGAACAAAGTTTTTAAATTAATCAACTTCAGATCTATGATCCAAAGCTCAATTTGATGCTTCATATTTGCGTCTGTAAACATAGAGCTTATGTGATTTGCCAAAAAGCTTATTTTGTTTCATCTGTCCAAAGGACATTCTCCCAGAAGTTTTATGGCTTGTCAATATGCATTTTGGCAAATTCCAGTCTCACTTCTTTTTATTTACTTTCAATAGTGGCGTCCTCCCTGTTCGCCTTTTATTAAGTCCACTTTGACTAAGACAGCAACTGATGGTGCGCTCTAACACTGATATCTTGACCTTGAAGTTCACCTTTAATCTCTTTGGAAATACTTCAGGACTCTTTGGGTACTATTTGTCTCTTCAACTTGTCATCAATTTTCCTCTTGCATCCAAGTACAGGGAGATTGGCTACAGTCCAGTAAACCTTAAACTTGTAAATATGTGCAACTGTAGTAACAGGAACATCAAGCTGTTTGGAGATGGTCTTATAGCCTTTACCTTTAAGATGTTTGTCTAGATTTATCTTTCAAATCTCTTGAGACAATTCTCTCCTTAGCTTTCTTTGCTACCCACCATGACACCGAACAACCTGTAAATAGGTAAATTTGTTGACTGACTAATTACAAGTTTGAATACACGTGTGATGCTAATTACAAGACACACCTTAGTTTAACATGTTCCTATGGTCAAATTATTTTCAATCTTTTCTAGGGGAACCATCATTTGTGTCCCGGCCAGTTTCATTACTTTGTTTTTAAACATTTTTCTGCTGAACCACAATTCAAAAACAACATCGGATTTTCATTATAAGATTTTCAGTAAATTCACATTTATTACTTTTATCAGTTTCAAGTTATCTCAGTGACCATTGTGGGTTTTTCTCTCTTTAATGGAGGTTACCAACAATTTTGTCTACATGTGTGTATAAATTCTATATGCTGTAGTATATGTTCCATGTTGTGTCACCTCCAAACAAATTTTATGAAGCTCCATAGTTCTAGGAAATTGCGGCAATTTCTTTTATCTATCGCTACGAAGGGAGGCAAATGAACCACTGCTGCTTGAGAAAATGGCCCCTGCTCGGCTGGGCTGCACCCGCTCTGCACCCGCTCTGCTCATGGGCGGTATGAACTTGGAAAGAGCTTTCCACAAGAAGAACTGTGCTTAGTAAAGAAGGGAGGGGAGCCAGACTGGAAGTCAACTGCTATTCTTACCTGCAAGAGGTTGAGCCATTACTTCCTAAATCTTTAAACCCCCATCATTATGATAGACAGGAGCGTAGGATAAGAAAAAAACATACCTGTACATGTTATTTTCTCCTTGGATTGACCTTTTTTTCCTTGAGGATCACCCAAAAGAGCCAAACATCACCACATAGCACAAAACAATTGTGGTGGAAGCAAAGTGTGAATGTTGGCAGGCTCAAGAACTGATCTCCTGCGGTGGAGAGAAGTTGCCACCTGGACGTCTAGAAGTTCTGCACCTGGAATGTGTTGTTCTGTGGTTGTTTTTTTCTAGACGTTACCCCGCGTATCATCAAGCTGTCTGGGAAAGTGCTGCAAACTACTTTTCGTGCAGACAATTTAACAGAGACAAAGAAAATACAGCTCTGTCGGAATCACTTTACTTATGGAGATGAGTGGCTCTGTCTGGTAGAACACGATACACCTCCCATTGTCTCTCCTGGACTCTCAGCCCCTGAAACGTATTACCGCTGCCATAAAGTGATGGCAATTCTAAATCATAAAGGCATAAAATTGATACATAAAAACATAAAATGTAGCTTTAACCATTGCCTGTGTTGTTCATTATTACTGCAGCCTTGTCAGCGTGTGACATGATTGTGGCAGCATTGTAACTGTTATGCAGACACTTTTATGGGTGTTTACGTAGCTGATGGTATTACCGTATATAGACAGTTTTATGGCACCAATACGAGGGCACTGTAGCTGGCAATGTTGCAGGTATTTAATATTGAGATACGCTAGCTGGTAGTGGTATATGGACAGGTTCCTGGCACTAATATGAGGGCACTGTAGCTAGCAGTATTATATGGACTAGTATGGGGCACTGTAGCTGGTTGTATTGTACGGTCCGGTTTTGGCGGAGGGCGCTGTAGCTGGCATTATTAGAGTATATGGACAGCTTGTTTGCGGTAATATAGGGCCACTGTAGCTGGCATTATATGGACTGCCTCTTGGCAAATTTATTTGTGGAATTCGGAGAAGCAGCCGAACCAAAGTTTCGTAAACTTCGCTCATGTCTAGTGCTAATGTTGAGGTACTGTAGCTGGGAGTATTATATTGATAGGTTGTTGGCACTAATATGGAGATACTGTAGACGGTTGTATTACATGGACAGTTTGTTGGCTGTAATATGGAGGTACCGTAGCTGGCAGTATTATATGGATAGCTTGTTGGCACTAATAAGTGGGTAATGTAGCTGGTAGTATTATATGGGCAGTTTGTTGGCTGTAATATGGAGGTACTGTAGCTGATAGTATTATATGGATAGCTTGTTGGCACTAATAAGTGGGTAATGTAGCTGGTAGTATTATATGGGCAGTTTGTTGGCTGTAATATGGAGGTACTGTAGCTGATAGTATTATATGGATAGCTTGTTGGCACAAATATAGGGATTCTGTAGATGGTAGTAGTATATGGGCAGTTGGTTGGCACTAATATGGGGGTACTGTAACTGGTAGTATTATATGGGAAGTTAGTTGACAGTATTATTTAGGTACTGTAGCTGGTTGTTGGCACTAATATGGAGGTAGTGTAGCTGATAGCATTACACTTTGACCCATGACACATCCATCAGGTGGTACAGGACAGCCAATTGAGACGTTTCAGCACCTGGACATACCCCCTACCTTATAAATAATCCTTATCTGGCCGCCATTTTCCATTCAGTGTTTTGCCAGTGTAGGGAGAGGTTGGTGTGTGGAGCAGGGACAGACTGTTAGGGATACCAAATGCTAGATAATAGGGCCAGAAAAGTCCTTTTAAGCACTAGTATAGGTGTGCTATCGATAGGTGTGATACACAGAGGGGTGAGATATACTTATAATATACTTTTATAATGAGTCAAAAACACCTAGATCTATATAGTGATCACTTGGAAGTCAGGGGCCTCGGGGCTAGGGGCTTACTAGGGCCATTTTTATATAGGGTAAGGTTCCGGACGGGGTCGCTCTTATCAGGGCGGGTGGTCTGTGGTTAGGCTATCAGGGCCAGAATCGCACCTCCCCATAGGGCAATATAAGGGCAATTATATTGCCGATATTTCGCATTGAAAAAAAAAAAAGGAATGGAGATCGCAAATTCAAATAATACATATTTTATGTCACTGTCCATGTTGTGGGACTATTTGTGCACTTCTAGTAATTATTTCTTAGCTGCAAATATGACCTGAAGGTTTTTCAGGTTCGCCTGCCATTAAAGTGAATGGGGCCCACCGCGAACTTGCTGGTCGCGAACATTTGATCACGTTCGCTCGATCGCGAACCGTCCCGGCAGATGTTCGTCCATCACTAATCACTGATAGGGCCACCTCCTCATCCAAGGAAGGCTGTCAATCACTGATAGGACCTCATCATAGACAGAAGGCTGTCAATCACTGATAGGACCTCCTCATCCAAGGAAGGCTGTCAATCACTGATAGGACCTCCTCATAGACAGAAGGCTGTCAATCACTGATAGGACCTCCTCATAGACAGATGGCTGTCAATCACTGATAGGACCTCCTCATAGACAGAAGGCTGTCAATCACTGATAGGACCGTCTCCTCATTAAGGGAAGGCTGTCAATCACTGATAGGACCTCCTCATAGACAGAAGGCTGTCAATCACTGATAGGACCTCCTCATAGACAGAAGGCTGTCAATCACTGATAGGACCTCCTCATAGACAGAAGGCTGTCAATCACTGATAGGACCGTCTCCTCATTAAGGGAAGGCTGTCAATCACTGATAGGACCTCCTCATAGACAGAAGGCTGTCAATCACTGATAGGACCTCCTCATAGACAGAAGGCTGTCAATCACTGATAGGACCACCTCCTCATAGACAGAAGGCTGTCAATCACTGATAGGACCGTCTCCTTATTAAGGGAAGGCTGTCAATCACTGATAGGACCTCCTCATAGACAGAAGGCTGTCAATCACTGATAGAACCACCTCCTCATAGACAGAAGGCTGTCAATCACTGATAGGACCACCTCCTCAAAGATAGAAGGCTGTCAATCACTGATAGGACCGTCTCCTCATTAAGGGAAGGCTGTCAATCACTGATAGGACCTCCTCATAGACAGAAGGCTGTCAATCACTGATAGGACCACCTCCTCATAGACAGAAGGCTGTCAATCACGGATAGGACCTCCTCATAGACAGAAGGCTGTCAATCAAAGATAGGACCTCCTCATAGACAGAAGGCTGTCAATCACTGATAGGACCTCCTCATAGACAGAAGGCTGTCAATCACTGATAGGACCAACTCCTCATAGACAGAAGGCTGTCAGTCACTGATAGGACCACCTCCTCATAGACAGAAGGCTGTCAATCACCGATAGGACCTCCTCATAGACCGAAGGTTGTCAATCACTGATAGGACCTCCTCATAGACAGAAGGCTGTCAATCACTGATAGGACCACCTCCTCATAGACAGAAGGCTGTCAATCACGGATAGGACCTCCTCATAGACAGAAGGCTGTCAATCACTGATAGGACCTCCTCATAGACAGAAGGCTGTTAATCACTGGTAGGACCTCCTCATAGACAGAAGGCTGTCAATCACTGGTAGGACCTCCTCATAGACAGAAGGCTGTCAATCACTGGTAGGACCACCTCCTCATAGACAGAAGGCTGTCAGTCACTGATAGGACCTCCTCATAGACAGAAGGCTGTCAATCACGGATAGGACCTCCTCCTGGACTTCAGAACCCAGAATGAGCAGGAATTTAAATAAATGAAATACAATTTATACTGAACATTCTCCAAGAATACTACATCTCCACCTGCTCAGCTCCTGCTGCAGCTCAGACACCAGGTTCAACATGACAGCTCCCTTTATTGTTATTCTGGCTCTTTATGTGAATTTAGTTTATGTGCCTTGTAGTTTTGTATTAATATGGGGGAACTCTAGCTGGAAACACACAGACATTCTTATGGGGGTGATACAGCTGCCCTTTATGTGCCTCCATAATTGGCATTAGGACACTGATATGGTTAAAATGATGCTATCACTGGTACTCTTATGGCAGTTCTATCTCTGGGACGGATGAATGGGGCAAGTGTCTGGTACTGTTATAGGCCTTTAAGACTATCCCAATTTAAAAGGAGCTGGCTGCGGCACAGTCATAGGAGCATTGCTACGGTGGCGCGGTCTCTGGTACATTTTAAAGACACTGGGGATCATTTATGAATAGATATACACCAATTTTTGCCAATTCATGCCACGTACTCCAGTTAAAAAAAAAGGGAACATGGCGTGGGTGGGGAAGGGGCTGGTCCGGTCCATCGTATTTATCTGTTTATACACCTGTTTTAGGCGTAGGAAATGATTAAAATCTACACCAGCAAGAGAACTGACGTGGATTTAGGCCGGCAGTGGATGCACCTAGGTGATGTAGAGGCCGGCGACTGTACATAACTTAGGCTCATCACGCGCCAGCGCAGGGGTATTAAGACTGGCATCTAAAATGACCCCAACTATCTCTAGCACTGTTATAGAGCCATGGGCTCTGATACTCTTATAGGGTAACGGGCTCTGGTACTGTTGTAGGTTAATAATCTCTGGTACTGTTGTAGGGTAATGGTCTCTGGTACTGTTGTAGGGTAATAATCTCTGGTACTGTTGTAGGGTAATGGTCTCTGGTACTGTTGTAGGGTAATAATCTCTGGTACTGTTGTAGGGTAATGGTATCTGGTACTGTTGTAGGGTAATAATATCTGGTACTGTTGTAGGGTAATGGTCTCTGGTACTGTTGTAGGGTAATAATCTCTGGTACTGTTGTAGGGTAATGGTCTCTGGTACTGTTGTAGGGTAATAATCTCTGGTACTGTTGTAGGGTAATGGTCTCTGGTACTGTTGTAGGGTAATAATCTCTGGTACTGTTGTAGGGTAATAATCTCTGGTACTGTTATAGGGTAATGGTCTCTGATACTGTTATAGGGTAATTGACTCTGGTACTGTTGTAGGGTAATGGACTCTGGTACTGTTATAAAGTAATAATCTTTGATACTGGTATATGGTACTGGTCTCAGGAACTGTTATAGGACACATTCTCTGATACTGTTATAGGTTAACAGCCTCTGGTAATGTTTTATTATAATGATAATGATCTGGTATTATTATACGGTAATGGCCTCTGATACTATTATACGGTAATGGCCTCTGGCACTGTTACAAGGTAGTAGTCTCTGATATTAATATATGGTAATGGTTCAACTAAAAAAAGTCACTTTTGCCACTAGAAATCCAGATTGGATGTGACGACCACAGAGCCGCTGCCTAATGCACATCCTGTCTACCATCCCTTGGTGCTGTTCACTGACTGCCAGCAGGACGCACCGACCATCACAGCTGGAGCCCTGGATTTGGCCACGAGATGAATTGCAGCAACACGTGTAACCGAGCAGATGCTAAATGACATTTCCCGGCAGAAAAACAAACCTCTGCATCACACAACATTGGCGGTGTCATCCCGCCGGCGCCTGACAAATCGAGGCCCATTGCTGCAAACTGAGGCTCATTTTACTTTTTTACAGCACTTTGTAACAACGCTCTCTGCATCCGCTTATCAGATCCCCCCCGTTCCGTGCCACCGCTAAACTATGAGTCAATGCAGCGACGTTGTTGTGTTTTATTACCTAAATTTATCATAATATAGCGGCGTTACGGCTCCAGCCGCACAACGATGTTGTCAGAACGTGGGATTTTTACACAGCAGGAGAAGAGACAAAAGCGGAAAAGGGAAAAAAATGTCTCTATAGTCCGTGGTAAACAGAAAAGGAATACTAAGTGATATCACAGGGGGAGGAAACTGCAAAGCCATCGGTTACCCAGCAAGTGCAAACTACACCGACGGGTGTATTATGTCATATTGTGTTATATGTTACATTGTATATTGTGTTATATTGTGTTATATGTTACATTGTATATTATGTTACATTGTATTAGATATGGTGTTCTATTATGTCATATTGTGTTATAGGTTACATTGTATATTGTGTTATATTGTATGGTATTCTTGTTATATAGTATTAGGTTACTGTATATTGTGTTACTTTATATTATTTCTGTTATTTACATGTTATATTACTTTATGTTATACAGTATGTTATATTGCACCGCATAGCAGTATAATTTGCTGGGTTATGTATATTATGCCACATATAAGTTTAGATTATCTCACTTTGTCATATATTGTATATGCTTCCATGTATTCTGATGAGAAGATAAAGTTACTGTGTTACACCGTATTGCACCTCATTACTTATGTGACTCACTGTACTGCAATGTGTTATATCGTAAGGCCATGTTATGCATTTTTATTAATTTTTTTACAGATTTACTGAATTTTGGGACGTATACTTTACAGCACATTTATTTAGGGCTTAACCCTTTCAGGACCGGATGTTTTTTTGTGTGTTTTTCTTAGCCTTTTTGTTTTGCGCTCCCTGCCCTCCGAGAGCCATAACTTTTTCACTTGTCTGTTCACATAGCCATGTGAGGGCTTGTTTTTCCAACGCCACCATTTAATATTGCATATGATGTAGTGGGAACTAGCAGGAAAAAAATCTAAATGGGGTGAAATTGCCACAAAAAAAATGCAATTCCACCACAGAAAATTGATTCATTACCACGAAGCAGGAGGAAATTCGGCTTCATGGCGACTTAAATTTTCCCTGAAATTCGGATAGAATTCCACTTTGTGGACTTTGATTCGCTCAACACTAATTACATCATTGCTTTACATTATGTTACTTGATACATTCTTAGTTTGTGAAGTGTCAGGTGTAGACATCATAATATGAACTCTACGTCAAAGAGGTTTTCCAGGAGTAGAATATATCTGATTGGTGTGGAGGAACAACTCCCAGCATCCCTCCGCACAGCTGTTTGAAGAGGCTGCGGTGCCCACACTGCTCCCCCCATCATGCGTATAGCACTGTCACCAGCTCTAGAGGATCCCTTTAAGAGACTGCACCCAAACCAGGCCCCTGGCAGGCGCAGCATCTCCCCCAATGTAATGCACATGGCTACCGCTGCTAATAATTAGACACTAATACTTTTATTTAATTAATCGTTTTATTTCTGGGGCATGCATGTCAATATGATTTAGCATGATATTTGATTTAATCCTGCAGATTCAATAATTTCATGCATATCACCCACAGCATTAAGTCGATTTCGCCGAGAGCATGACCAACTCGACAGCTATACAGATGGCGCACAGCAATCCGACCCCGGGATGGTTTTTTACCATTGTCTCCAGGGTAAATGATACTACAGACACCAGCTGCAAGGATCGGGGTGACTGAGAACTCTTCATTCAGAGCCCCAAAATCGCTCCGTCATACGCGCCTCAGAAGAAACATAAAGTCAATGGGGGTCATTTATTATACTGAAATATGCCTATATTTGACGTATTTCCGGCAATATGCAGTTTCTCCCCGCTGACGCCAGGTCTAAAAAAAAGTAGGCATGGCAAGAGCGGGGAAGGGGCCCGTCTCATTCATCATTTTCTACACTTGTTTTACGTGTAGAAAATTGTCTAATTGTAAGACAGCAAGGAAGCATTTAGAAAAGTTATGGAGCGGCCGGGCAGAAGAGCTTGCACTCTGTTTAGGGGTCATGTAATAGGTGACTTTATACGATTATGTTCCCCAGAGAGGCAAAACCTTTGGCTACCATGGGACCTGCAGTAAGTAAATGGAGGGTGCCATTCAGGGTAGTTATGCCCCCACGCCCCTTTTCTACCCAGGGGTGTGTGACTTATAGGTGCCCTCACACATGGAAGAGTTCTTCCCTATGTTAGCCTATTGG
This sequence comes from Bufo gargarizans, assembly GCF_014858855.1. Taxonomy (NCBI): domain Eukaryota; kingdom Metazoa; phylum Chordata; class Amphibia; order Anura; family Bufonidae; genus Bufo; species Bufo gargarizans. The sequence goes on from NC_058088.1 coordinate 47,255,587, forward strand.
GATGAAAAGTGCCAATATCTGCAATATTTTACTTCCGCAGAGAAATAGAACCTTAAATGTGGTAGTCTTCATGTGGCTGAATAATGGAGATGTAATCCGCACAGAAATCTGCAACATTGTTCACAAATAAATACCCATCCTGTTCCATTGCGGAAAAATCTGCTACATAAACTTGCAACAAAAACTTTGCAAGATCCGCACCCGGTTTATCCGCATTAAAATATAATAAATAATCTAACACTTTTTTTTATATGAAAATAGGCTGGTTGAGGTGCTGTACATTAAATATATGTATGTAGTGCAGTAAGTCTACTGTGTTATGTGCCACTTGTGCAGGGGGTGGGAGACTTGGGGCCCACCTTGCTAAGGGGCCCACCGGGAGATTCCCCTGTACACCTGTGGGCCAGTCCGAGCCTGTTTACAGGGTCAGCTCACCTGCAGGCCCTCGCATATAATGTTTTACAGGTCAGCTCAACTGCAGGCCCTCGCATATAATGTTTTACAGGTCAGCTCAACTGCAGGCCCTCGCATATAATGTTTTACAGGGTCAGCTCACCTGCAGGCCCACGCATATAATGTTTTACAGGGTCAGCTCACCTGCAGGCCCTCACCTACAATCTTTTACAGGGTCTGATCACCAGCGGGCCCATGCATATAATGTTTTACAGGGTCAGCTCACCTTCTGATGATGACAGCGAAGTCTTGCCTGTTGGTACTCTGGCACACATGGCTGACTTCATGTTAGGCTGCCTTTCCCACAACCCAAGCATTATAGGCATTTTAGATAACACGGATTACTGGTTGTTCACCCTTCTCGACCCACGCTACAAAGAGAACTTCTCATCTCTCATTCCTCTGGTGGAGAGGGCAAGCAAAACAGTGCTATACCAGAAGGTCCTTGTTGAAAAATTGCTCCAAAGTTGATAGGGCAGACACCAAAATGGATTGTCGCCGTTAAGGGGACGTGCAATCACCTAGAAGTTATCTAGAGTCCACAAAGTGGCAGCAGGCCCTCACCTACAAGTCCAGTCTCAGTAGCCAAGAGTCTGGTCAACACAATCCTCACCATCATGAGACACTGGGTGAACGTTGTGGAGGTCGGGAGCAAGTTGGCTGCTGGCACCAGACTTGCCCTCCAATAGATCCTCATTAATGGAAAGTGTACTCATTCCAATAACAGGGTCGCTTAGGAGTGCTGTATTTTTGTTTATTGTCACTACCATCCTGAGTCGGGAGTGGGTAATTGCCGCGCGCCTGCTGCTTTCCTTGGACACTTGAGCTTTAATAACTTGTACCACCCTCTCTGTGTGGTTCACAATTAGGAAAAAAAAGGGGCAAGGCAACAACAGCCAATCAGATTTCAGCCATTGACCTCCCTTGGATGTGGTAGCCATTTCTCAGGCTCCCTCTCCGGCATCGTACCCTGATTCCCCGTTACCCGTACTCACCATGGTTTGCGCTGAAAATAACATTGAAAGTTGATAGGGCAGACATCCAAATGGATTGTCGCCGTCATGGGGACGTGCGATGGGGCCCAGGAATTCTAGAGTCACCAAAGCGGCAGCAGGCCCTTGCCCATAGTGTTTTAGATGGTCAGATCAGCAGGCCCTTGCCTCTAATGTTTTTGAGGGTCACCAGCCGGCCATCAATCCTAATTTTTTAAGGCTGTGTATGATGCCCTCCTTTATGTGTAACAAAGGGTGTATTGGAGTGCAAGTTCCTTGCAATTTTTGGCAGCCCTTTCCCTTAGTGCGTAGGCCTTATGAGTGTAGGAGTCCCACTACATGAACAATTGAATGAGGCCCTCCTTTATGTGATATGCAGGTTGTATCGGAGTGCCTCTTCCGTGTAATTTTTGGCAGCACTTGCACTTTATATACAAGTAAATATACAGGAAAGAATGTTTCCTAACAATTTTTACTCTAAAATCGATTTTATCTTTGGTTTTGTGCGTATTATTGTCAGTCTGTAAGTGGCGCACTACTCGGACAACATCGTTCCCAGCCGCGACCTGGGAGTCTAAGATGCATCCAGACATCCTCCCCATGCTGTTCCCGAACCATTTCAGTGGTGTTTCCATCAATTTCAGACCTTTTCCTATGAACCAGACGCCCTCCCCTCTTCAGAGCAGGGGGTGCCTGATTTAATGCTCGGGTTCTCCCATTGACTTCCAGTATACTTGGGTGCTTGGTACAGCACCCGAGCATCCCGAGGTGTTCGGCCCGAGCACCCGAGCACTTTGGTGCACGATCAACAATATTTGTTACAATGTAGCCAAAATGTATCAATCTGAGTGCAGACTGTTTACATAACAGAGCACTGTGCACACTGGATACAAATGTAACAAACCCTCAGTCCTAAGAAGCATTTGGTCTGGAAGGTTTTCAGCCTCTGGATGTAAATAATGTTCACATTCACAGCCAGCAAGCAGAGAAATTAAAAATGGTCACAGATTGGGACCAGAGTTGCAGAACTTTTCGTTACACCTTTATGTACAAGTGATGGGTTATTTCTAGGGATATGGTAGCCTGAGACATCGGCCCATCACCGAGGTCTGTACCAGGTGGCATCTTATCCTGTTCTGCAATAAACAACCTGATAAAGCAAATTCAGTGATTACAGCAGCACATTAGCTGCGAGTACGCCTTCCTCAGAGAGTGCATGGTGTTATTAAAGGCTTATAATTAAGGTGGCAGAAACATCGCCCCAGGATAAAGATCCACGGGAACCAGACACATTCACATTGTGGAGAATCAATAGAGAATTTTTAAAGATTTGCTTGACTTCTTTTCTATTTGCATACGTTTTGTTCAGTCGCCACCAGGTGGCAGCATCTGCAGAAATGTGAAATTACTTGTATAAATTTACCTTTCTTGTTTCTTTTTTATACGATTAGTGAAGAAGCTGACCTTGAGTGCTGACATCTCCTGGCCGCTTCCATCACCTTATAAATCAGGAAAGTTTTAAAACTTGAATTATACAGAGAGCTTTATACTTGACAGACAGCGGCATAATAATACAGGACGCGAGTAATAAAGATGCTGAAGGCAGCAAAGACAGGAGACTGAGCAGCAATCAGGTAACATGCCCAGAAAAAAAACTGAAAAAGAAGAAATGTGCTAAAAAATTGTCACAGTGTGTTATCTGTGGTGTTACATAGGACTGCAGGTGACATCTACTACATTATCTGTACTCAGAGTTATCACTGTGTTATCTGTGGTGTTACATAGGACTGCAGGTGACATCTACTACATTATCTGTACTCAGAGTTATCACTGTGTTATCTGTAGTGTTACATAGGACTGCAGGTGACATCTACTACATTATCTGAACTCAGTGAGATATCACTGTGTTATCTGTGGTGTTACATAGGACTGCAGGTGACATCTACTACATTATCTGTACTCAGAGAGTTATTACTGTGTTATCTGTGGTGTTACATAGGACTGCAGGTGACATCTACTACATTATCTGTACTCAGAGAGTTATCACTGTGTTATCTGTGGTGTTACATAGGACTGCAGGTGACATCTACTACATTATCTGTACACAGAGTTATCACTGTGTTATCTGTAGTGTTACATAGGACTGCAGGTGACATCTACTACATTATCTGTACTCAGAGTTATCACTGTGTTATCTGTAGTGTTAAATAGGACTGCAGGTGACATCTACTACACTATCTGTACTCAGAGAGATATCACCGTGTTATCTGTGGTGTTACATAGGACTGCAGGTGACATCTACTACATTATTTGTATTTAGAGAGTTATCACTGTGTTATCAGTAGTGTTACATAGGACTGCAGGTGATATCTGCATTATCTGTACTCAGAGAGTTATCACTGTGTTATCTGTGGTGTTACATAGGACTGCAGGTGCCATCTACTGCATTATCTGTACTCAGAGAGTTATCACTGTGTTATCTGTAATGTTACATATGACTGCAGTTGACATCTACTACATTATCTGTACTCAGGGAGTTATCACTGTTTTATCTGTGGTGTTACATAGGACTGCAGGTAACATCTACTACATTATCTGTATTTAGAGAGTTATCCATGTGTTATCTGTGGTGTTACATAGGACTGCAGGTGACATCTACTACAGTATCTGTACTCAGGGAGCTATCACTGTGTTATCTGTGGTGTTACATAGGACTGCAGGTGACATCTACTACATTATCTGTACTCAGAGAGTTATCACTGTGTTATCTGTGGTGTTACATAGGACTGCAGGTGACATCTACTACATTACTTCTTTGATGACAGTTCAGACAGTACAGTCCAGCTCTGCTACATCTGTATACAAATATGTGTGGAACTGAATGGACTAATATTGCACTCCGTAATCTGCAGAACGTATCAATATGTGCCTGTAAGGAAGTGACGAGTACAATGGTCTGCAGGTCTGTGGAGAGGTCAGTAATGTAATAATCTGCAGTGCAGTATGTGTCTGTCAAAGGAAAATGTTCTGCAGGTCTTTGTAGAGATCAGTCATGTAATAGTTTGCAGAATGTCAATATGTACCCAGGAATAGTGAGATCTGAGCAAAGTTCTGCAGGTCTCTGGCGAGGCCGGTGATGGATTCATCTGCAGACTATATCACTAATACACATCTGTCAGGAGGCAGAGCAACGTTCTGCAGATATCTACAGAGTGATATAATAATCTGCAGAATATATCACTAATACACATCTGTCAGGAGGCAGAGCAACGTTCTGCAGATATCTACAGAGTGATATAATAATCTGCAGACTATATCACTAATACACATCTGTCAGGAGGCAGAGGGGAAGAGCAATGTTCTGCAGATCTCTAGAGAGGCCAGTGATATAATAATCTGCAGACTATATCACTAATACACATCTGTCAGGAGGCAGAGGGGAAGAGCAATGTTCTGCAGATCTCTAGAGGGCCAGTGATATAATAATCTGCAGACTATATCACTAATACACATCTGTCAGGAGGCAGAGGGGAAGAGCAATGTTCTGCAGATCTCTAGAGAGGCCGGTGATATAATAATCTGCAGAATATATCACTACTACACATCTGTCAGGAGACAGAGCAATGTTCTGCAGGTCTCTAGAGAGATCAGTGATGTAACAATCTGCAGACTATATCACTAATACACATCTGTCAGGAGGCAGAGGGGAAGAGCAATGTTCTGCAGATCTCCGGAGAGGCCAGTGATATAATAATCTGCAGACTATATCACTAATACACATCTGTCAGGAGGCAGAGGGGAAGAGCAATGTTCTGCAGATCTCTAGAGAGGCCAGTGATATAATAATTTGCAGACTATATCACTAATACACATCTGTCAGGAGGCAGAGGGGGAGAGCAATGTTCTGCAGATCTCTAGAGAGGCCAGTGATATAATAATCTGCAGAATATATCACTACTACACATCTGTCAGGAGACAGAGCAATGTTCTGCAGGTCTCTAGAGAGATCAGTGATGTAACAATCTGCAGACTATATCACTAATACACATCTGTCAGGAGGCAGAGGGGAAGAGCAATGTTCTGCAGATCTCTAGAGAGGCCGGTGATATAATAATCTGCAGAATATATCACTAATACACATCTGTCAGGAGACAGAGTAATGTTCTGCAGATATCTACTGAGTGATATAATAATCTGCAGACTATATCACTAATACACATCTGTCAGGAGGCAGAGAGGAAGAGCAATGTTCTGCAGGTCTCTAGAGAGATCAGTGATGTAAGAATCTGCAGACTATATCACTAATACATGTGTCAGGAGGCAGAGCAATGTTCTGCAGATATCTACCGAGTGATATAATAATCTGCAGACTATATTACTAATCCACATCTGTCAGGAGGCAGAGCAATGTTCTGCAAGTCTCTAGAGAGACCAGTGATGTAACAATCTGCAGAATGTCCACACTTATGTGTCTGGGAAAAGTCAGATCAGAGCAATGTTCTGCAGATCTCCGGAGAGGTCTGAAGCCGTGCAGCCGTCCCATGATGCTTTGCTCTGTCTTCATTTAAAGTGGAGCTTCTGCTGAGAAGATGAATGATCGCGAGCGCGGAATCTGTGAGCGCCGCCTGCGAATACATACAAATATATATCCAATGTGCGCCATAAATCCCGAGCCGTGCCCGGCCATCACATAACACTGACTCCAGGCAATGGCAACGCACAGAAATAGAGCAGAGAATTGATTTATCAACGCTGAGACGAAACGTAGCGCTCAGCGAGACGCGCGCAGAATCCGGAGACCGTCCGCGAACATATGGCCGCGTCTCTTCTGCAGAGGATGGTCGACAGACATTGTAAAGCAAAAAGAGGCGGCTAATTAATAAAGCTAACACTCATTAACACGCCGGAGCCTGTAGTTACTGTGCTGCGCTCATTTACATATGCAAATGAGGGACATATCATGACAATCCTCTAAACTGAGGAAAGACGGCACAGATGTAGCAGAGTTGATCCATGTTGCGACAGGACATGATGTTACCATATGTCAGGGGTTGTTCCGTCTTCTGTACGTAAGGTTTAGGCACCGGATAGCAAGTTCTTCAGCTTTCTTATATAAGGTATCTTGTATTTACATTTCTCACCATTTTCAAGATCTTTGTTTGCTGTCGGTGAATGAGAACACTACACATGCCTAGTGCTGCCCTCGGAAGCTGATACAATTGTATCCAGTCTGGACAATGCGCTGTAAGCAAAACAGTCTGGACCTCAGACTGATACATTGTTACAAGCGATGAACCAATCGACTTTGAATAAAACATCCAAAGTCGATTTGCATAAAACTTTGTTTCAATACTGTACGGAGCGAGATCTCTCTGCTAGTCTTGCACACGGCCGTAGGGCTTTTGTAGTATTTTGCTGTCCGCAAAAAACGGATGATGTCCGTGTGCATTCCACTTTTTGCGGAACGGAACAGCTGGCCCCTGATAGAAGAGTACTATCCTTGTCCGCTATGCAGACAATAATAGGACATGTTCTATCTTTGAATGGAAAGGAAAAACGGAATAATGGAAACAGTAGGCATACGGAGTACCTTCAGTTTTTTTTTTGCGGATCCATTGAAATGAATGGTTTCATACACGATCCGTATACGGAATGCAAAAAAAAACGGAACGTAAACTAAAAAAATAAAACGTTTGTGTCTAAGAGGCCTTAGTGTTGAGAAAACTTCCGTTACGGAATTCTTAGATATCCCGAACCTTGTACGCCGAACTTACAAACAGAATTTCGCTAAACACTGGTTACAATTAGGGATGAGCGAATCAACTTCAAATGAAACATCCGGAAACGATTTGCATAAAACTTTGTTTCAATACTGTACGGAGCGAGTGAGATTCACCGTTCTTACAGTAAAGAAGCTTTGACGCTTCCGGAGACTTAACTCCTTCCTCTCCAGTCGGAGACAGCGCCCCCTTGTCTTTTGAGGGCATTTTACATGGAACTGTTTTTCACCATATTTTTTGTATGGCCCATTTATATATTTGTACAGGTTAATCATGTCCCCCCTTAAACGTCTCTTCTCAAGACTAAATAAATTCAATTCTTTTAATCTTTCTTCATAACTCAGACCCTCCGTGCCCCTTATCAGTTTGGTCGCTCTCCTCTGTACTCTCTCCAGCTCCAGGGCATCCTTTCTATGGACTGGTGCCCAGAACTGGACTGTGTATTCCAGATGAGGCCGCACCAGCGCTTTGTAAAGTGGTAATATCACATCCCTGCCCCTTATCAGTTTAGTCGCTCTGCTCTGTACTCTCTCCAGCTCCAGGGCGTCCTTTCTATGGACTGGTGCCCAGAACTGGACTGCATATTCCAGATGAGGCCGCACCAGCGCTTTGTAAAGTGGTAATATTACATCCCTGCCCCTTATCAATTTAGTCGCTCTCCTCTGTACTCTTTCCAGCTGCAGTGCATCCTTTCTATGGACTGGTGCCCAGAACTGAACTGCATATTCCAGATGAGGCCGCACCAGTGCTTTGTAAAGTGGTAATATCACATCCCTGACCCTTATCAGTTTAGTCGCTCTCCTCTGTACTCTCTGCAGCTCCAGGGCGTCCTTTCTATGGACTGGTGCCCAGAACTGGACTGCATATTCCAGATGAGGCCGCACCAGCGCTTTGTAAAGTGGTAATATTACATCCCTGCCCCGCGAGTCCATGCCTCGTCTAATGCATGACAGTATCCTGGTGGCCTTAGAAGCAGCTGATTGACATTGTATGCGGCTGATGCTGAGGCCAGTTATTAATGACCGGGGCCCCATTCCTTTTTTATTTTTTTCTCTGGGGCCCCTATGATTACCTATCACTCCTGTTTATATTGAAAGATGTGATAAACTGAGCTGGAAACAATAAACTTCCATCTAATACAGGTTTATTGCACCCCATCAATCTTCACGGTAATGGATCAGCGGACTTTATGAGTGATTTAATTACAGGCAGTGAATATAATACAGCACCCCAATAGAGGAAATATGTTCAGATCCTGCAGAAAGTATGAGGCGGCATTATACACAGATCTGCTCCGTTTAAGAATCAGAAATGCATTCAGTGAACCTAGAGGAATGTGCCAGGGGTAATCAGGGCTACACGTTCCAGATCCAAAGCTGCATCTCCTGACAGGCGTCATATTACTGTCAGCCACAACTGCTGATGTCTGCTCCACTGGATCCACAGCATCAACGTGCAGCAGATCAGGCGGAAAATCAGAACCGGCTACTAATATTCCACAGCACAATGTGAATGACTTCATATTATCAGAAATCCTGAAATACTAATATGTCACTAGAACCATTAGGGATGTGCAGTATACCGCACTGCATACAGGGGACTGGGCTCCAGTATAGGAGACATGTCAAATGCTAAACTGTTAGTATTAGTTATATTCTTGTACATAGGAGCAGTATTATAGTAGTTATATTCTAGTACATAGAAGCAGTATTATAGTAGTTATATTCTTGTACATAGGAGCAGTATTATAGTAGTTATATTCTTGTACATAGGAGCAGTATTATATTAGTTATATTGTTGTACATAGGAGCAGTATTATAGTAGTTATATTCTTGTACATAGGGGGCAGTATTATAGTAGTTATATTCTTGTACATAGGAGCAGTATTATAGTAGTTACATTTTTGTACATAGGAGGCAGCATTATAGTAGTTATATTCTTATACATAGGAGCAGTATTATAGTAGTTATATTCTTGTACATAGGAGCAGTATTATAGTAGTTATATTCTTGTACATAGGAGCTGTATTATAGTACTTTTATTCTTGTACACAGGAGCAGTATTATAGTAGTTACATTTTTGTACATAGGAGGCAGTATTATAGTAGTTATATTCTAGTACACAGGAGGCAGTATTATAGTAGTTATATTCTAGTACATAGGAGCAGTATTATAGTAGTTATATTGTTGTACATAGGAGCAGTATTATAGTAGTTATATTCTTGCACATAGGAGCAGTATTATAGTAGTTATATTCTTGTACATAGGAGCAGTATTATAGCAGTTATATTCTTGTACATAGGAGCAGTTTTATAGTAGTTATATTGTTGTACATAGGAGCAGTATTATGGTAGTTATATTGTTGTACATAGGAGGCAGTATTATAGTAGTTATATTCTAGTACATGGGAGGCAGTATTATAGTAGTTATATTCTTGCACATAGGAGCAGTATTATAGTAGTTATATTCTTGTACATAGAGCAGTATTATAGTAGTTATATTGTTGTACATAGGAGCAGTTTTATAGTAGTTATATTCTTGCACATAGGAGCAGTATTATAGTAGTTTTATTCCTGTACATAGGAGGCAGTATTATAGTAGTTATATTCTTGTACAGAGGAGGCAGTATTATAGTAGTTATATTCTTGTACATAGGAGGCAGTATTATAGTAGTTATATTGTTGTACATAGGAGGCAATATTTTAGTAGTTATATTGTTGTACATAGGAGGCAGTATTATAGTAGTTATATTCTTGTACATTGGAGGAAGTATTATGGTAGTTATATTCTTGTACATAGGATCAGTATTATAGTAGTTATATTCTTGTACATAGGAGCAGTATTATAGTAATTATATTCTTGTACTTAGGAGGCAGTATTATAGTAGTATATTCTTGTACATAGGAGGCAGTATTATAGTAGTTATATTCTTGTACATAGGAGCAGTATTATAGTAGTATATTCTTGTACATAGGAGCAGTATTATAGTAGTTATATTCTTGTACATAGGATCAGTATTATAGTAGTTATATTCTTGTACATAGGAGCAGTATTATAGTAATTATATTCTTGTACTTAGGAGGCAGTATTATAGTAGTATATTCTTGTACATAGGAGGCAGTATTATAGTAGTTATATTCTTGTACATAAGAGCAGTATTATAGTAGTATATTCTTGTACATAGGAGCAGTATTATAGTAGTTATATTCTTGTACATAGGAGCAGTATTATAGTAATTATATTCTTGTACTTAGGAGGCAGTATTATAGTAGTATATTCTTGTACATAGGAGGCAGTATTATAGTAGTTATATTCTTGTACATAGGAGCAGTATTATAGTAGTTATATTCTTGTACATAGGAGCAGTATTATAATAGTTATATTCTTGTACATAGGAGCAGTATTATAGTAGTTATATTCTTGTACATAGGAGCAGTATTGTAGTAGTTATATTCTTGTACATAGGAGCAGTATTGTAGTAGATATATTCTTGTATGTAGTTACATAGTTGTTAAGGTTGGAAAAAGACAAAAGTCAATGAAGTCCAACCTGTAATCCTGCTATATCGATCCCTGGATCAATGTCCATCTTTCTTTTAAAAAGTGGTTGGGCCAAAGGGAAATGGCGTGTAGAAAAAGATTTCTATACATTGTCATAAGCCTCAATGTTATTTTTAATTAAAAAGTTATCTAAACCTTTTTTGAAGCATCTCCTGTATTTGCTGTGACTGTCTCCTGCCGCTATTCCAGAGATTTACAGATCTTACTGTAAAGAATGCTTCTCACCTCTTATGAATGAATCTTTTTTTCGCCAGTCGTAGGGAGTGCCCCCTTGTTTTTTGAAGGGGTTTAACACAGAATACTATTCCAGTTGAGGCTGCACCAATGCTTTGTATAGTGTTAATATTACATCTCTGCCCCGCGAGTCCATGCCTCTTTTAATACAAGACAAAATTCTGTTGGCTTTAGAGGCAGCTGACTGACATTGTGCTGTTATTTAGTCTATGATCTACTTATACACCCAGATCCTTCTCAACAAGTGACTCTGCCCTGAGCCTAGTGACACAGAAAAATAAGTTTTATCCATCTGTTAGTTAAGTAGGCGTAGGCGGCCATTTTATGCAAGTGCAATGCTCCAGCACTACATATGTGCCAGGGACAATAATTTAATCCTGGGCAGCATATACCCATTTTTTAAGTGCACCTACACTGCATATGTGCCAGGGGAAGGGAAAATAATATAGGTAATCGGTCTGTGAGTTCAGGGACTCAGGGGGTGACATATTCACATTTGTTTCTGTAAAGTACCCCTGTTCTGCATATGTGAGTGTAATCAATTCAGTAAATCCATCTGTTAGATTCTGGGTGGACAAATTAATTTTTTTTTTTGCTAAAAAGTACATTTGTGCCCTGCACTGCATTTGTGATAGTGAAAGAAAATTTGTTAAATCCATCTGTTCTCACAGCTCTGTGTCTCCACCCCTGTGATGATGTCACTTAGAGTTTGGAGGTGTTCTCACTGTTCTGTTTCTCCGCCCCTGTGATGAGGTCTTTACTCCCAGCTGTCTCTCCTGCGTTTGATTTCCCTGCCTATAAATCACCCCTCCTCCTATTGCAGGGCGTGGATTATATTTCTCTTTTCAGTTGTAGCTCTGCCTTGAGTATCTTCACTTGTTAAGCTACTAGTTCTCTGGACCTGTGTTCTGCTGCTGCAAGCACTCCGGATATTGCCAGCGGCCCTTGGATCCGTCTTCTCTGCGGCTGCAGCTCCATCAGCTAAGTGTGCAGACTTTGTTGTGTACCTGGTGATTTCCTGACTGGATCTGAGGTGGCCACGGTTCCCTCCATATTCTGAGCAGGGCATCGGTGGCCGTGCCCCTTCCACTATTGTAGGGGTTACAGGGCTCATCAGTCTTAGGCACGCGGGCATGCCTCGTTCCACCACATGGATCCGGGCATGTGCTTTAGCAGCATAGGGAGAGTGTTGAGGGTCTGACAGGGGTCACCCTTTCTCTTCCCTAGTTTGGGTCCGGTCAGTAGCTCTTTTTACTGTGTATGCTCTTGTTACCCTTAAACAGCCGTGACATTATAATCCACCAAAACCGTCTTTGTTGACATGGATCCGCTTTCTGGCTTGGTTGACCGCATGCAGGGTCTTTCTTTGGAAGTAGCGGATCTCCGTCAATCTGTGACTCAGCTACAAGCATTGGGCTCTGCTCCGGGTCATGGAGTCTGTTGCGAGCCAAAGGTCTCACTTCTGGAAACGTTCTCCGGGGGCAGTGAGAATTTTGTTCGCTTCAGAGAGGCATGCAAACTCCATTTTTGTTTGTGTCCCCACTACTCTGGTAATGAGGAACAGAGGGTGAGGATTGTCATCTCCCTGCTCAGGGGTAATGCTCAGACTTGGGCTTTTTCGCTGCCATCAGGGGATCCTTCCCTTCAATCCATGGAAAGATTTTTTGTGGCCCTGGGGCAGATATATGATGACCCGGATCGTGTTGCTCTGGCAGAATCGAACTTACGTGTTTTATGCCAGAACAAACTGTCTGCGGAGCTTTATTGTTCTGAATTTCGGAGATGGGCAGCTGATTTAGGCTGGAATGATGCTGCACACCGAAGTCAGTTCTGTCATGGTCTCTCAGAGGGTTTGAAAGATGCCTTTGCTTTCCATGAGAGACCAACGTCCTTAGAGTCTGCCATGTCATTGGCGGTACGCCTTGACAGGCGTCTAAGGGAAAGAAACAAGACCTCTCCGTCCAGCCATTGTCAGTCTAGGGGCAATGGTGCGGACTCATTCAGTATGCAGGGGTCTCATCCTGTCTCGCTCCCCTCTGAGGAGGAGCCCATGCAGCTAGGCCGACTTGCCCCTGATAAAAGAGGATTTAGTCCTCAGAATATGGTGTGTTTTTGTTGTGGGGGCATAGGTCATTTGGCAAATGTTTGTCCGTCTAGGAGATTCCTGAACTGTACTAAGAGCGATAATAAGAGAAAAACCTCAAGAGGTGGATCATCAAGTTCTGCTTCATCTGCTACTTTGGGCAAAGTTGATGTGGGAATTGATGCTATTCCTCTGACCTGCAGTTCCAGTTTTCTCCTGTCTGCCAGGGTGGCGCTAGAGAGCAAAGTCATTCCTTGTGAGATTTTTGTCGATAGTGGAGCGCCCGTCAATCTTATTGACACTCAATTTGTAGCCTTGCATGGTTTTCAGGTTTGTACATTAGAAAAGGATATACCTGTTTTTGCTATTGACTCTGCCCCACTCTCACAGAGATCTCTGAAAGGCATTGTTCACAATATCCGGCTAGCTGTAGGTGACACTCATATGGAGGAGATATCTTGTTTTGTCCTTAACGGATTGCCTTCTCCTCTAGTTTTGGGGCTACCCTGGCTCACTAGACATAACCCCACTATTGATTGGGAAGGAAGGCAAATAAATGAGTGGAGTGACTTTTGTAGAGAGAATTGTCTCACAGCGACTTTTGCAGAGGTGTCTACTAAAACTGTGCCATCATTTCTCTCTGATTTCTCGGATGTGTTTTCTGAGAGCGGTGTTCAGGAGCTACCTCCTCACCGGGAGTTTGACTATCCCATTAACCTCATTCCCGGCGCCAAGCTGCCAAAAGCACGCCTCTACAATCTCTCACAACCGGAGAGACTCGCAATGCGAACCTATATCTCCGAGAGTCTCGAGAAGGGGCATATTCGTCCCTCAAAGTCACCTGTTGCCGCAGGTTTTTTTTTTGTTAAAAAAAAAGATGGCTCTCTGAGACCTTGCCTAGATTTTAGGGAGCTGAACCGTATCACGATTCACGATCCCTATCCCCTTCCTCTGATCCCGGACCTCTTCAACCAAATTGTTGGGGCCAAGGTGTTTTCCAAATTGGATCTGAGAGGCGCGTTCAACCTGGTCAGGGTCAGAGAGGGGGATGAATGGAAAACGGCCTTTAATACCCCTAACGGGCATTTCGAGAATCTCGTTATGCCTTTCGGCCTGATGAATGCTCCGGCCGTCTTTCAGCATTTTGTTAATAGTATTTTCTATCATTTAATGGGGAAATTTGTATTGGTGTATCTTGATGATATTTTGATTTTTTCCCCTGATGTTCAGACCCATCAGGATCATCTTTTTCAGGTCCTGCAGATACTGCGGGAAAATAAACTGTATGCCAAGCTGGAGAAATGTCTTTTTATGGTATTGGAGATTCAATTTCTGGGTTTTCTCCTCTCTGCTTCTGGTTTTCGCATGGATCCGGAGAAGGTCCGTGCCCTGCTGGAGTGGGAGCTTCCTGAAAATCAGAAGGCATTGATGCGCTTTCTGGGTTTTGCTAACTACTACAGAAAGTTCATTTTGAATTATTCCTCTATTGTCAAACCCCTTACTGACATGACAAAAAAAGGGACGGATTTTTCCTCTTGGTCGGAGGAGGCGCTTGCAGCCTTTTCTAAGATTAAAGAGAGTTTTGCGTCTGCTCCCATCTTGGTGCATCCCGATGTTTCCTTACCTTTTATTGTTGAGGTGGATGCTTCCGAGGTGGGTGTGGGTGCAGTTTTGTCCCAGGGCCCCTCTTCTGCCAAATGGCGACCTTGTGACTTTTTCTCTAGAAAACTCTCCCCGGCAGAGAGAAACTATGATGTGGGAGATAGGGAGTTGTTGGCCATCAAGTTGGCTTTCGAGGAATGGCGCCATTGGTTGGAGGGGGCCAGGCACCCTATCACCGTTTTTACCGACCATAAGAATCTGGCGTACTTGGAGTCGGCCAGGCGTATGAATCCGAGACAGGCCAGATGGTCTCTGTTCTTCTCCAGATTCAATTTTGTTGTTACTTTCCGCCCTGGGATCAAGAATGTGAAGGCTGATGCTCTCTCTCGCTGTTTTCCGGGAGGAGGAAACTCCGAGGACCCGGGTCCCATTTTGGCGGAGGGGGTAGTTGTTTCTGCTCTATATTCCGATTTGGAGGCCGAGGTCCAGGCTGCCCAGTCTGAGGCACCTGCCCGTTGTCCCTCCGGGAAGTTGTTCGTGCCTCCTGAGCTACGTCACAAACTCTTTTAAGGAACGTCATGATACGGTTCTTGCTGGTCACCCCGGGAGTAGAGCCACGGTAGATCTCATTGCTCGGAGATTTTGGTGGCCGGCTCTTCGTAAGTCTGTGGAGGGTTTTGTGGCGGCTTGTGAGACGTGCGCTCGCGCTAAGGTCCCTCGTTCACGACCTTCAGGTTCCCTTCTCCCGTTACCCATACCTTCCCGTCCTTGGACACACCTGTCCATGGACTTTATCAGGGATCTTCCTCGTTCCTCGGGGAAGTCGGTGATCCTGGTGGTCGTGGACCGTTTTAGCAAGATGGCTCATTTCGTTCCTTTCCCTGGTTTACCCAATGCTAAAACGTTGGCGCAAGCTTTTGTCGACCATATTGTTAAATTGCACGGCATTCCCTCTGATATTGTTTCCGATAGAGGCATGCAGTTTGTGTCCAGGTTCTGGAAGGCTTTCTGTTCTCGCCTGGGGGTTCGGCTGTCCTTCTCTTCTGCTTTTCACCCGCAGTCGAATGGTCAGACTGAGCGCCTCAATCAGAATCTGGAGACATATTTGCGCTGTTTTGTGGCAGAGAACCAGCAGGATTGGTGTTCATTTCTCCCTCTTGCTGAGTTTGCTTTGAACAACCGTCGTCAGGAATCTTCTGATAAGTCACAATTTTTTTGTGCATATGGGTTCTATCCGCAGTTTGGGACATTCTCGGGAGGGGCTCTTTCTGGTGTACCTGAGGAGGAGAGATTTTCCTCGTCTTTGTCTACCATTTGGCAAAAGATTCAGAGTAATCTCAGAAAGATGAGTGAGAAGTATAAGCGTGTGGCTGATAAGAGACGTGTGCCTGGTCCGGACCTGAATGTGGGTGATCTGGTGTGGTTGTCTACAAGAAATATTAAACTGAAGGTTCCCTCCTGGAAATTGGGTCCCAAGTTTATTGGGCCTTATAAAATTTTGTCAGTCATCAATCCTGTTGCCTTCCGCCTTGATCTTCCATGGGTTTGGAAGATACATAATGTATTTCACAGATCTCTCTTAAAACCATATGTCCAGCCCACGGTACCCTCCTCTTTGCCTCCTCCTCCAATTTTGGTTGATGGCAATCTGGAGTTTGAGGTTTCCAGAATTGTGGACTCTCGCATTGTCCGCGGTTCTCTTCAGTACCTCGTTCATTGGAAGGGTTATGGTCCTGAGGAGAGGATGTGGGTTCCGATGTCGAACATTAAAGCCACTCGCCTTATCAGGGCATTTCATAGGGCTCATCCTGGGAAGGTGGGTCCTGGGTGTCCGGAGTCCACCCGTAGAGGGGGGGGGTACTGTCACTACCAGAGCTTTGAGACGTTCTCACAGCTCTGTGTCTCCACCCCTGTGATGATGTCACTTAGAGTTTGGAGGTGTTCTCACTGTTCTGTTTCTCCGCCCCTGTGATGAGGTCTTTACTCCCAGCTGTCTCTCCTGCGTTTGATTTCCCTGCCTTTAAATCACCCCTCCTCCTATTGCAGGGCGTGGATTATATTTCTCTTTTCAGTTGTAGCTCTGCCTTGAGTATCTTCACTTGTTAAGCTATTAGTTCTCTGGACCTGTGTTCTGTTGCTGCAAGCACTCCGGATATTGCCAGCGGCCCTTGGATCCGTCTTCTCTGCGGCTGCAGCTCCATCAGCTAAGTGTGCAGACATTGTTGTGTACCTGGTGATTTTCTGACTGGATCTGAGGTGGCCACGGTTCCCTCCATATTCTGAGCAGGGCATCGGTGGCCGTGCCCCTTCCACTATTGTAGGGGTTACAGGGCTCATCAGTCTTAGGCACGCGGGCATGCCTCGTTCCACCACATGGATCCGGGCATGTGCTTTAGCAGCATAGGGAGAGTGTTGAGGGTCTGACAGGGGTCACCCTTTCTCTTCCCTAGTTTGGGTCCGGTCAGTAGCTCTTTTTACTGTGTATGCTCTTGTTACCCTTAAACAGCCGTGACAATAACTTTGTGTCCTGCGCAGCAAATCCTATAGTGAAATATAATCAGTAAATCCATCTGTTTCACTGTGGCCGAAAAAATTATTATTATTTTTTCCATAAAGTACCTTTGCGGCCTGTGCTGCAAATCTGATCAGTAAATCCATCTGTTTCTTTTTTTGGGCCATAAAGTACCTTTTGGGCCTGCACTGCATTTGTGATAGTGAAAGAAAGTCAGTTAAATACATCTGCTTCACTGTGGGTTAAAAAATCTTTCTTTTTTTTTGCCAGAAAGTACCTTTGCGGCCTGCACTGCGAATCTGATAGTGAAATATAATTAGTAAATCCATCTGTTTCACTGTGGGTGTAAAAAATAATATATTTTTTTCTATAAAGTACCTTTGTGGCCTGCGCTGCAGTTCTGACAGTCCTCTAAAACCGTTAAATACTGCTGTTACATTGTCGGTTGAAAAAAACTCACTTTTTGTGCTAAATGAGCTAGTGAGTAGGGATGAGCGAACTCGAACTGTATAGTTCGGGTTCGTACCGAATTTTGGGGTGTCCGTGACACGGACCCGAACCCGGACATTTTCGTAAAAGTCCGGGTTCGGGTTCGGTGTTCGTCGCTTTCTTCGCGCTTTTGTGACGCTTTCTTGGCGCTTTTTGAAAGGCTGCAAAGCAGCCAATCAACAAGCGTCATACTACTTGCCCCAAGAGGCCATCACAGCCATGCCTACTATTGGCATGGCTGTGATTGGCCAGAGCACCATGTGACCCAGCCTCTATTTAAGCTGGAGTCACATAGCGCCGCCCGTCACTCTGCTCTGATTAGCGTAGGGAGAGGTTGCGGCTGCGACAGTAGGGCGAGATTAGGCAGATTAACTCCTCCAAAGGACTTGATTAACTGATCGATCTGCAGCTGTGGATCATTGAGCTGCTGATCCTCAATTGCTCACTGTTTTTAGGCTGCACAGACCGTTTGTCAGTCACATTTTTCTGGGGTGATCGGCGGCCATTTTGTGTCTTGTGGTGCGCCAGCACAAGCTGCGACCAAGTGCATTTAACCCTCAATGGTGTGGTTGTTTTTTGGCTAAAGCCTACATCAGGGTGAAGCTGTCACACCAAGTGCATTTAACCAGCAATAGTCTGTTCATTTTTTGGCCATATACTAAATCAGGGGCAAGCTGCGCCTGTCACCAAGTGCATTTAACCCTCAATGGTGTGGTTGTTTTTTGGCTAAAGCCTACATCAGGGTGAAGCTGTCACACCAAGTGCATTTAACCAGCAATAGTCTGTTTATTTTTTGGCCATATCCCAGTCTAATTCTGTCACTAAATCCATACCGGTCACCCAGCGCCTAAATACTAGGCCTCAAATTTATATCCCGCTAAATCTGTCCTTAGTGCTGTAGCTGGGCGAGTTATTTAGTGTCCGTTCAAGCACATTTCTTGTTCTGGGTTGAAATACAATTCCCAATTTAGCAATTTCATAATTTAGTGGTTTCTGCTATATCAGAGCTATTTGAAATCTATCCCTAAAAGGGTATATAATATTCAAGGTGCACATTGGGTCATTCAGAATAACTTCACACACACCCGCTACTGTGTATTTCCAAGTCTAATTCTGGCACTAAACCCATACCTGTCACCCAGCGCCTAAATACTAGGCCTCAAATTTATATCCCGCTAAATCTGTCCCTAGTGCTGTAGCTGGGCGAGTTATTTAGTGTCCGTTCAAGCACATTTCTTGTTCTGGGTTGAAATACAATTCCCAATTTAGCAATTTCATAATTGAGTGGTTTCTGCTATATCAGAGCTATTTGAAATCTATCCCTAAAAGGGTATATAATATTCAAGGTGCACATTGGGTCATTCAGAATAACTTCACACACACCCGCTACTGTGTATTTCCAAGTCTAATTCTGGCACTAAACCCATACCTGTCACCCAGCGCCTAAATACTAGGCCTCAAATTTATATCCCGCTAAATCTGTCCCTAGTGCTGTAGCTGGGCGAGTTATTTAGTGTCCGTTCAAGCACATTTCTTGTTCTGGGTTGAAATACAATTCCCAATTTAGCAATTTCATAATTGAGTGGTTTCTGCTATATCAGAGCTATTTGAAATCTATCCCTAAAAGGGTATATAATATTCAAGGTGCACATTGGGTCATTCAGAATAACTTCACACACACCCGCTACTGTGTATTTCCAAGTCTAATTCTGGCACTAAACCCATACCTGTCACCCAGCGCCTAAATACTAGGCCTCAAATTTATATCCCGCTAAATCTGTCCCTAGTGCTGTAGCTGGGCGAGTTATTTAGTGTCCGTTCAAGCACATTTCTTGTTCTGGGTTGAAATACAATTCCCAATTTAGCAATTTCATAATTTAGTGGTTTCTGCTATATCAGAGCTATTTGAAATCTATCCCTAAAAGGGTATATAATATTCAAGGTGCACATTGGGTCATTCAGAATAACTTCACACACACCCGCTACTGTGTATTTCCAAGTCTAATTCTGGCACTAAACCCATACCTGTCACCCAGCGCCTAAATACTAGGCCTCAAATTTATATCCCGCTAAATCTGTCCCTAGTGCTGTAGCTGGGCGAGTTATTTAGTGTCCGTTCAAGCACATTTCTTGTTCTGGGTTGAAATACAATTCCCAATTTAGCAATTTCATAATTTAGTGGTTTCTGCTATATCAGAGCTATTTGAAATCTATCCCTAAAAGGGTATATAATATTCAAGGTGCACATTGGGTCATTCAGAATAACTTCACACACACCCGCTACTGTGTATTTCCAAGTCTAATTCTGGCACTAAACCCATACCTGTCACCCAGCGCCTAAATACTAGGCCTCAAATTTATATCCCGCTAAATCTGTCCCTAGTGCTGTAGCTGGGCGAGTTATTTAGTGTCCGTTCAAGCACATTTCTTGTTCTGGGTTGAAATACAATTCCCAATTTAGCAATTTCATAATTTAGTGGTTTCTGCTATATCAGAGCTATTTGAAATCTATCCCTAAAAGGGTATATAATATTCAAGGTGCACATTGGGTCATTCAGAATAACTTCACACACACCCGCTACTGTGTATTTCCAAGTCTAATTCTGGCACTAAACCCATACCTGTCACCCAGCGCCTAAATACTAGGCCTCAAATTTATATCCCGCTAAATCTGTCCTTAGTGCTGTAGCTGGGCGAGTTATTTAGTGTCCGTTCAAGCACATTTCTTGTTCTGGGTTGAAATACAATTCCCAATTTAGCAATTTCATAATTTAGTGGTTTCTGCTATATCAGAGCTATTTGAAATCTATCCCTAAAAGGGTATATAATATTCAAGGTGCACATTGGGTCATTCAGAATAACTTCACACACACCCGCTACTGTGTATTTCCAAGTCTAATTCTGGCACTAAACCCATACCTGTCACCCAGCGCCTAAATACTAGGCCTCAAATTTATATCCTGCTAAATCTCTCGTTACCGCTGTCCTGTTGTGGCTGGGAAAGTTATTTAGTGTCCGTCAAAGCACATTTTTTGTTCTGGGTTGAAATACAATTCCCAATTTAGCAATTTCATAATTTAGTGGTTTCTGCTATATCAGAGCTATTTGAAATCTATCCCTAAAAGGGTATATAATATTCAAGGTGCACATTGGGTCATTCAGAATAACTTCACACACACACGCTTCTGTGCATTTCCAAGTCTAATTCTGTCACTAAATCCATACCGGTCACCCAGCGCCTAAATACTAGGCCTCAAATTTATATCCCGCTGAATTTGAATACAATACATTGGGCCAAATAATATATTTGTTGTTGTGGTGAACCATAACAATGAGAAAAACATCTAGTAAGGGACGCGGACGTGGACATGGTCGTGGACATGGTCGGACATGGTGGGTGACGTGAAGCCTCATTCTCTGCTATGACATGCAGACTGATTCTCTGCTGTCATGAAGCCAGATTGTCTGTTACGGGACCTCTCTGCTCTGCCTGTGTGCTAGGCCTAAATATATGCCAATGGACTGTTGCAGTGGTGGCTGACGTGAAGCCTCATTCTCTGCTATGACATGCAGACTAATTCTCTGCTGACATGAAGACAGATTCTCTGTTACGGGACCTCCCTCCTCTGCCTGGGTGCTGGGCCTAAATATATGCCAATGGACTGTTGCAGTGGTGGCTGACGTGAAGCCTCATTCTCTGCTATGACATGCAGACTGATTCTCTGCTGACATGAAGCCAGATCGTCTGTTACGGGACCTCTCTGCTCTGCCTGTGTGCTAGGCCTAAATATATGCCAATGGACTGTTGCAGTGGTGGGTGACGTGAAGCCTCATTCTCTGCTATGACATGCAGACTGATTCTCTGCTGTCATGAAGCCAGATTGTCTGTTACGGGACCTCTCTGCTCTGCCTGTGTGCTAGGCCTAAATATATGCCAATGGACTGTTGCAGTGGTGGGTGACGTGAAGCCTCATTCTCTGCTATGACATGCAGACTGATTCTCTGCTGACATGAAGCCAGATTGTCTGTTACGGGACCTCTCTCCTCTGCCTGTGTGCTAGGCCTAAATATATGCCAATGGACTGTTGCAGTGGTGGCTGACGTGAAGCCTCATTCTCTGCTATGACATGCAGACTAATTCTCTGCTGACATGAAGCCAGATTGTCTGTTACGGGACCTCTCTCCTCTGCCTGGGTGCTGGGCCTAAATTTATGACAATGGACTGTTGCAGTGGTGGCTGACGTGAAGCCTGATTCTCTGCTATGACATGCAGACTGATTCTCTGCTGACATGAAGCCAGATCCTCTGTTACGGGACCTCTCTCCTCTGCCTGTGTGTGTGCTGGGCCTAAATATATGCCAATGGACTGTTGCAGTGGTGGCTGACGTGAAGCCTCATTCTCTGCTATGACATGCAGACTGATTCTCTGCTGACATGAAGCCAGATTCTCTGTTACGGGACCTCTCTCCTCTGCCTGTGTGTGTGCTGGGCCTAAATATATGCCAATGGACTGTTGCAGTGGTGGCTGACGTGAAGCCTCATTCTCTGCTATGACATGCAGACTAATTCTCTGCTGACATGAAGACAGATTCTCTGTTACGGGACCTCCCTCCTCTGCCTGGGTGCTGGGCCTAAATATATGCCAATGGACTGTTGCAGTGGTGGCTGACGTGAAGCCTGATTCTCTGCTATGACATGAAGACTGATTCTCTGCTGACATGAAGCCAGATTGTCTGTTACGGGACCTCTCTCCTCTGCCTGGGTGCCGGGGCCTAAATATCTGAGAATGGACTGTTCCAGTGGTGGGTGACGGGAAGCCAGATTCTCTGCTATGGAACCTCTCTCCAATTGATTTTGGTTAATTTTTATTTATTTAATTTTTATTTTAATTCATTTCCCTATCCACATTTGTTTGCAGGGGATTTACCTACATGTTGCTGCCTTTTGCAGCCCTCTAGCTCTTTCCTGGGCTGTTTTACAGCCTTTTTAGTGCCGAAAAGTTCGGGTCCCCATTGACTTCAATGGGGTTCGGGTTCGGGACGAAGTTCGGATCGGGTTCGGATCCCGAACCCGAACATTTCCGGGATGTTCGGCCGAACTTCTCGAACCCGAACATCCAGGTGTTCGCTCAACTCTACTAGTGAGCTTAAAGCCCGGCCTGTTGGTGTGCGATAATGGGTGAAATCTCGTAGCAGCTCTGGGCCTAGCCGGTTTAACGCACATCCCTTGCCTGGCGCATGTGCTGAATTTAATTTAATAACTTGTCCTACATTTCCACCAGATCAGATTTCAACCATTGACGTCCCTTGGATGTGGTCTCTCTTTCTTAGGCTCCCTCTCTGACATGGAACCCTGATTCCCTGTTACCTGTGATCACCATGGTAGGCGCAGAAAAGAACATTGAAAGTTAATAGAGAAAATATCCAATTGGATCGTAGACATCACAGGGACGTGCAACATGGTGGAGCAATATGTGTGCACACGCCTACACGTACTGAATGATGGGTCTGCCCCCTTTAACTTCTGGATCTCCAATTTGGGCACATGGCCTGAGCTTGCCCTTTATGCCTTGGAGGTGCTGCCCTGCAGCCAGTGTATTATCTGAATGTGTGTTTAGCACGCCAGGGGGCGTCATCACAGACAAGCGCAGCCGCCTGTCCACAGCCAATGTGGACAAGCTCACGTTCATTAAAATGAACCAGGCATGGATCCCACAGGACTTGTCCGTACCTTGTGCAGAATAAACCTGTATACCGGCACTAACCAGCCATTGTTATACTACAGCACACTTTCTCTTTGTTTTATTTTTTAGATTTCCCAATGTTTTGGGGTCTACCCAAATTTGCAAAAAAAAATAAAAATAAAAAATAAACTGTGTAGGCTACCTCCTCCTCCACCGCCGCTTCCACCTACACTGCCACATCCACCGGCTCCTCAACCTACTACATATGGACCTCCTCCTCCTCCTCCTAGATCAAGATTTTTTTATTTATTTTTTACGTATTTTATGTTATTTAAAGTCATTTCCCTATTCACATTTGTTTGCAGAACACTTGCCATGCTCTTAACAACATTTTGCTGCCTTTTGCAGCCCTCTAGCCCTTTCCATGACTTTTTTAGAGCTATTTTAGTGCTCAAAAGTTTGGGTCCCCATTGAACTTTTTTGTGAAGTTCGGATGAACTCGTCTAACCTGAACTTCCAGGTGTCCACTCAACTCTACTCACCTCCTCATAAAAACAAATCAGTTTAGTCTGACAACTTCTGTCCTTGTAAAACCATGCTGGTTATCACTTATTACATTATTGACAGTTACATAATCCTGTATGTAGTCCCGTAGAAGGCCCTCAAACATTTTTCCCACTATGGATGTTAAGCTTACTGGTCTATAATTTCCTGTGAAGAACTAGCACCCTTTTTGAAAATGGGCAACACATTCACCTTGCGCCCGTTCCTTGGTACAGTGCCTGTCATTAAAGAACCTGTAAATATTCTGAACAGAGGCAAAGCAATAACTGAACTGAGCTCCTTTACTACTCTAGGGTGTAGTCCATCTGGAGCCTTGTTCACTTTACATTTTTTTAGCATATTAGGGACCTTATCTATAGTCAGCCAGGAAAGTATGTTATTTCTCTCGATCCCTAGTGACCAACACCTCGTTACCATCATTTAGGGGACCTACATGTTCTGACCTTGTTTGTTTTGCATTTATGCATTTGAAGAATGTTTTGGGTTTGTTCTTACTTTCTTTGGCCACCTGTATTTCATTGTGTTTTTTGCAGTTTTTATTACCCCCTTACATAATTTATTTAGTTCTTTATACTTTTTAAAGGCTACAGCTGACCCCTCCATTTCATTTATTGCACTTTTTACACTATTTGTAAGCCATGCAGGGTTTAATTTTATTTGCTTGTACTTGTTACCTCTAGGAATGTATTTAGCAATATAATTATTCAAAGTGTGGTGGGTAATAGATAGCCTTCCCAGCTGAAATACTTCTGCGCTCAGTATCAGACCTCCAGACACATGGTTTAATGCTGTTCCATGGCTGTGGAGGTTATTTTAGAGGAAAGATAAGATTCTCCTGATTAATGTGTTAATGGAGCTGTGACCGTATACACGGATGTTATGTTCCCTCTTTCCATACTTATGGATATGTTGGTGATTTCTTGACATATAGTATTGCTGTAAGATGACCAAATGACACTTGATAACTTGTGGAATGTGACATCTCCCTGTACAGCTGTCTTTCAAGAGGTTCATAAACCAACTGTGGAATTAGAGGTGCGAGTTCTGGATGTCCAGGTCGTCAGGGCATCGGCCCATCTTTTTGTATTGACAGGTGAGGAAACCTGGTTAATTGTCTCTTACCAAAAGCTGGATGAGAATTAAAGTTGACAACAATTTGTCTGAGGAATAAATCAGTTGTTGCTGATTATGTTCGTTCTTGTACTCTTAATAATTTTTTTTAAATGAAGAGCTTTGACATATGAACCTACCCTATGATGGTGCACACCGCAGTCATGGTTGCCCTCCCCATCACAACTCTTAGCTCCTATAACATGGTTATTACATGCTTTATGAAATAATAACCGTTCATAGCAAACCCCCTGAAAATTACTGTCAATTCCAAGCCTGGCAGGAAAGAGATAGTCTTTCAAAACTGCTGCGCATCTCCAAAAACACTCACGAGACCTCCAGAAATGAAGGTTTCTGATGCTCCATTTCATTAGAGAAATTCTCCACAGCTGGGAGGTTATTTTAGAGCAAAAGTAGGCTTCTCCTGATTACTGCAGTAACCGAACTGTAAAAGCACATACTGACACATTGTGGGCTCCTGTATATACTAATAGATGCTTTACCGATTTCTAGACAGTAAGGACGGCAGAACCACCCAAGGAAAGAACAGAAAATCGTGTTTTCACTTTTATGAAGGAGATTCCTCCATCAGAGGCTTCATCTTTGACAATGGGCTCCTGTAAAACTACAACTTCAGCCAGAGGTTTGGAGACCATTCTGGATGTTATTGCACCCCTCAACCTAAATCCCTTTGCCATACAACGAATTACGGCAGCCACCAGAGCACCAGATTGCACAAAGACTTCTCCATGCTTCATCTGTAAGGCTGGCACTAATTCCATTGTAAGTCAATGACTTCCATGTTTTTTGGTGCCGGATCAGGCTTGGTCAGTTTTGTGTCCAACATGGAAACGCGACAAATTGGGACAGAATGCATTCTGGTTTGTCAGGTTTGTTGTTTTTTTTGTTTTTTTTTCAACTAGTTTATTCAGTCTTCAGATGAAAAGATAAAAAATCCTTGTACGATAACCTTTTAAATTAGAGATGAGCGAATCGAATCCCACGAAGTTGAAGTCGATCCAAATTTCAGGATATATTCGATTTGCCTCGAAGCTGAATTTCCTCGTGCTTCGTGTAAGCTAATCGATTTTACCTGAAATAGTATAAAAAAACTAAAAAAAATATTCTTACCTCCTCCATTTGCTCGTGATGGGACGCCAGACGCCATCTTGATTGAAAATCTCGGGCGAAATCCCGTGCGTGGTGACATATGACGACGTCGGCTGGCATGATGACGTAGACTCGCGCCGCGCGAGATTTCGCGCCAGATCTTCAAGCAAGATGGCGGTGGCCGGCCCGTCGTGAGCATATGGAGGCAGTAAGCTTGATTTCATTTTTTTTAATGTTAATTTCACACTGTTTTTATACTCAAATGCCCCGATCATGTATGAACGTGGCATCTGAGGGGTCCAATGACGGGGGGCGGCGCTATCGCTACTCCCTGTCATTGCAAATTCTCCCATCTCTACTTAATACTTTAATGACCAGGCCTGAAAAGACACTTTTTTTTATTTTTTATTTAGCAGACATGGTGGTTTAACAGTCCTGACTTTTTTTATTTTCTGAGCTACCAAAAATTATTTAGATTTTTTTTTTTTTTTTTGTTACATGACACCTTGGGCTTTTTATTAATATGTGTTGCTGTTATTATTATTATTATTATTATTATTATTATTATTATTATTATTATATATTTTTGTTGTTTTATTTGGGGAAAACTGCCCAAAAAATAAATATTTTTTTTTTCCACACTATAGCTCCTTATTTTTTAAATATGCAAACTGACACCAAAACAAATTATGAAAATGGGTGACATATTTTGTGTTGGTAGTTTTGTTATACAATATGTATAGTTTTGCATGTACGGGAAGCTTTGGCAATGGTTTCGCTTGGCATGGACATTTTTAAAAATTTTATTTACATTTTATTATGTTTTACTTATTTTTACAATTTATTTTTAGTACATAATATGTTCCCAAGAGGTCATTAAAAGGCCTCAGGGGGACATATACACTATTTTTTTGGCAATTTAACTGAGACACTAAAAGGAGCCCAAGTTACAGGGGAATACAGTCTTCATGGGCGCATTGCTGATCAGGGTCTGCTAATACCCAGTATCTCTGCTATGCCTGAGACATGTGGTTGCCAGGTCCAATAGAGGAAGCATGAACCACTTCGGTCTTCTCTTTAAGTTCCCGGACAGCCAAGGACCTGACCTGCTCCTGCTAGATTATAAGAGTTTTAATCTACTGTACAGCACTCCATTTAAAGCCCAGCACCCACTGCAGTGCATGTCTTTATGAGGTTAAAGTGGTATTCCAATCTGGATACTTATGGTATATCATCATGATAAGTCATAAGTGTCCAGTAGGATATGTAATAAATCTCTTCTGGGGCCTGCTCCTACCTCAAAAAAGGGGCCACAGCATGAATTGAGGGCAAGCCACGCATGCATGACTTTCTCCATTTATTGCCATAGAACGTTAACTGCTGCCTTGGCAGTTTTCTAAAGTTCCATTGTGGTGAAGGGAGGGTGTGGTTGTCCACACACGGTAGTCATGCTAGCCAGGTTTTTTTCTGTAAATTCCATAGAAGTGAATGGAGAGGACACAACATATGCACAGCATGCTCTTTATTGATGGCAGAACCCCATTCTTGAGGTAGGAGCAGTTGTCAGAGGTAGGACGTATCAGGTATTTATGGTATATTGTATTAAATGTTCAGATAGAACAACCCCTTTCAAGGGGTCGTCAGAGATTTTCATATTGATGGTCTAGCCTCAGGATAGGCTGAGATGCAATACCAAGCACAGCCACTATCCAATGGAGGGCGCAGTGTTTGGTAAGCTGCAAGGAGACCATGGTATTCACTGAAGTGCTCCTCACACAGCTAATCGGTGGGGGTGTGGCGTGTCAGACCCCCACCATTCTGATACTGATGACCTATACTGAGGATAGGTCATAAGTATTAAACACTCAGACAGACCCTTTAAAGTTCTCATCTGCCCAAAAAGTTATGAAGTTTCCTCCATGACAGACTAGAGTCTGGATGTAACTCACAGTAATGGTAAATGTATGTGAGCTGCTGTTTTTGATATTGTGCTTGGACTTCCTGCTGGAAGAGAGAGAGAAAGAGGTCAAACACAGAAATGCTGTATAGACCACTAAACTAACATGATAATGAATTTCAAGGAATTTTGTTTTTCTAGCTTAGAATGAGATTATTTTTGGGGTGTAGAGGTTCAATCTTACACTTTTAATGTATGGAATATATAAAGATTATAAAGAACTAGCTCCGTTGAGTAATTAGGATACAATATTTCTGTCCTTCAGCCACGGCTATGGTCACATCATTTTTCGTTCTTTCTTTTTCTTTTTTAAATGACCATTTTTTTTCTAATTATTTAACAATTTTTGCAGAGCTGAAAACTTCACTCAAGTCAAAATGAACATGAAAAACACACTTAATCTATTTTTCATTAGAAATACTTTTAAGCTCTCATTAAATCATATTTTATAAATGTCCGGTATGAATATTTCATCCCCGTCTGATGGGCACATTTCAAAACAATGTTCTACATCTCTCACATCCCTCACTGAAAAATTGCAAACCAGAATCGCATTGATAAATTTCCTCCCAAAGAGAATATTGAAATCGAAACGCAGTTGAACACCTTGCGCCAAGTCCAGCAGGTTACAGGGGCTGCCACTAGCGGACAAAAACTGTTTTTGGAGCACTAATTAAAGTGATGGTTTCTAACTCCCCATATAAAGGCTTCTACACACATACTTTTATCAGCCCAAAAATTGGTTTGGGATTTTCAAAAAAAAATTCTTTCTTTTTTAATTGTGAAATTGTATATTTGAGTTGCAAAATCTATTTATAAAGTGGAGCCGTCACAATGTCACAGATATTTGACAGATAAACCTTGGATTTCCCTGAGAGATTTCCATGCTCTTCTCTGTATATATAACTGGAAGATGGAAAAAGTTGTGAGAGTTCAAAGAGACCATTGGTCAACTGGGTTACGTTGATGCTGGTACTATCACAACAAGTAGAAGAAGGAAGCTTCAGCACTGCATGGCGGTCTCATAAAAGCTGTTTCTTCCTTATTGCAGCATATTCCCAAAGGTGCAGTACAAAACACAGTAAACTAGAACTCACCTAAATGAAAAACATCCTTAATCATAGCCATAGTTGATGGAACAGAATTGGTAGACATGCAAGGTATGGCCCATGGGTAGTCAGACAAGAGATCACACCTTCGCTGGTTACTAGAGACTAGAAAACCTCATAGCTCAGGTACCCTCCCCTTGAGGAGGCTGCCTTAAATACCAAAGGAACTTCAGTCATTGGCTAGGGAAGGATGTATGCACTGACCCTTTACCCTGGGTTCACACCTGAGCGTTCGCGATGGAGCGCTCTGTATGCGCGATTGTACCAGCGTTTGCAATCGCGCATACAGAGACAAGCGAACGCCCATTGTCGCAGGTTCCCGAAAATCTATGTATGGGAACGCGCGACAAGACGCCCCAAAGAAGCTCATGTACTTCTTGGGGCGTTGGGCATTTTACAGCGCGATTGTACACGCTGTAAAGCGCCCAGGTGAGAACCATTCCCATAGGGAATCATTGGTTTCTCCTTGTTGAGCGTTTTACAGCGCGTAGGGACGCGCTGTAAAACGCTCAGGTGTGAACCCAGCCTCAAGAGGCCACAGGTGAGCGTGCGCTCGAACTAAGGGAACAGAGACTGGAACAAAGGAGACATCAGCTTGTAGAGATTGCTGAATGTCATGGTGCTGTAAGTAGCAGGGCATGAACTGCTGACCTAAAAAGAGTGAGGAAATATCTTGGTATTTTTACAGTTTTCCTCACCTAAAATCCTTCCTTTTTTTCTAATTCTTGGTCTTTTTGGAAGACACCTGGAGATTCCCCTTCCACATACAGCATTGTTACCTCATTGCTGATGGCAAGGACTTGGAATCTCATGGTATTAAAGCTTAACATATCTGACCAATCTCCAAACCATTCCCTTCACTATGTTACAGTCTGCGTCCCTTGGCCAAGATGGAACCGGTAAAGAGGTCCTTGGGCTATCTGCATTTATAGAAGGGCAGAACATACAATGGTGGTCTTGTAGACTTTCCTGTAGACCCATGGTGACCCTTTTTATGGTTTGTACAACTCTAATTGTATTGTTGCATTCCGTCCGTTTAGTTTCTGAAAATGTATTTTTTCTTGAAGTCTAACTACAGTCCGTATAAAACATGCATGAGCCATCGTATCTTCCTGACTCCGGCTCTAACATGCTGTACACACCTTACGCCATGGTGTCCTTAAAAAAGAGACTGAACTCCAACTGTTTCTCTTTAATTAGTGAAGAGCTTGTACCAGACAGAACATCTCACTGTGACATTTGTTCACAGGTGCAGACGGCTCCGGCAGATAAATGAAGAGCAGGGAGTCACTTACTTCTCCCACCTGTATTGTACGTAACACGGTTACAATGTAGCAATTTGTCCACTGATGTGACTCACTCCAAGTGTGATACAAGCAACTTTCAGCTTGAAGGTTACAAAAGTTATTCATGTGAGGTCCTGATGTTCTCATTGACATCTCATGGTAACTTCGGTACCGTACGAGAATTTTAACCGACCACAAATTATTATTATTATAATTTTTTTCATTCATCAAATCTCAGAATTAGACAAAATACATTTTTGGAAACAGTGTAATCAAATCCCAAACCTATCAAGCCTACAAGAAGACAACCATCTGATAGGAATAGGTTGATTGGTGGACAACTTTCTGTCACGGAAGGTGTACAGAAAACTAGAAGACACAAAATGAAGATCCGACTGACTGGATCCAAAACTAAGGAACAAAAGGGGGACCCCTGCAACAGACCTGGCTCTCTCCCTAACTGCTCAGCCTATGCAAAAATCTCAATAGTAGATGATCGCATATCCTGGTACCTCGACTGTATAACACCTGAACACCCTATAATAGTGAGGGGACACGACCTCCGGCTCCCTACACTAGATACGGAGGGAGTCAGGGTCACCTGGTATCCAGCAAACAGGAAAATACAAATGAATGAACAAAACTTATCTGTAGAAGACTCAGTAGTAGCATCCAGCATGCATACACTCCAGGAAGTTGTATAAACCGCAAAGTGATGCAGTATGGGAAGGGATTTAAAGGGATGCAATCAGTGCAACTACATGACAGCTGAGAGAGGCTAACGAGATGAGAAAAGGAAAGCAAAACAAAAGGAACCTCAAGGAGGAGGTTCTGAAGGACGTCTGTCAGAGCTTCTCAGATGTCTGGTGGTGACACTTTCCATGCTTACGTGCACCCACATACCTTAACACCACTCCAATGCAATGCCATGTAATATAAAAAAATATATCATTCTATGACAGTAGCATTGTCTTCACCTTCCATCAGCTTGCAGATCCCATCTCCTTGCCTTCAAACTCTCCCTATCCTAATCCACCTCAGTCACCCAAAAATCCATCTACTGTAAAATGTAAATAGTAAAGAAGAGGGGGAGGAGGAGGATGCAGCTGCAGTATCTCCACAGCAGTGTCCAGAGGAGATAGATAATTGCACTCCCCATGTATTAGATGAGCCGGTAGTGATCGGTGTGGCTCCGAGCAGCAGGATGCGCACTTCTAAGGACAGGTTTCCTTTGCTCCTCAGACTCAATGTCCCACAGAACTCCAGCATGCAGTGAGGTATGTATTTTTGCATGCTCTGTAATACTCAACAATATGTTTTGCTTTTTATTTTCCCACATTTTTTCTGCGTGACAATTAATGGAGAAGCTAAATGATAGTGTGGGGGATGTGCTCCCCCCCCCCCCGCCCCCCGGGGCAGAGTCAACCCGCTGGGTCCTAATGAATACATGTGATAGCACAGAAACGACACAGCAGAGGTGAGATCAACCTGCAGCGGGCTAAATCTAATTATTAGACAAAAACTCGGTGTGAAGATGAAATGACAGGATGGAAATCATCATTTTGGAGCTTATCTTTAAAATAAAATCATTACCATGGCAACGCGATGATTAATATTCACACTTTAATGAGGAATGGTCTGAATCTCTCACTACAGAGCAAAAGAATACCAAGGTCTACGCAACCATCTATCTCTCTATTAATTGTCTATCTAATATCTATCTATCTGTCGGTCGATTAGCTTTCTATCAATCTTATATCTATCTCCTATGTATTAACCTCATGCATCTTTGCAATATTATGTCTATTTCATATATATTTTTCATTACAAAACACCCCAGGAGCCCATTTCCTTCCCTACGTCCTGTGATGATGAAGGAGACCTCCAGAACTTCTTCTACTTAATGAACATTCTTTCTGCTGCCAAACATGATTTCAGACCTGAAGTCTCCTCCAGAGCTGAATTCCCCATGGATTTTTCTCTATATCTATCCACAAATGTCAACTCATCAAATTTTCCGCTGTTGAATATTCATGCACAAAATTATAGGTTCTATATCTCGCTGGGCGCAGATCTGACTACGACGCGGCGGCGTGGACTTTGCTGCTCCATTTAAATTGATGAGTGTGACAGGTCTTTGGACTGTAATGATGCTCTCCAATGTTTTTGGCTTTTCTAGGGTACCTGCTCCTCGTTAATGCCGCCACTATTGTTAGAAGACGCGTCTGTCAGCAAATCTATAATAAAGATGAAGAGATTTTCTGCCGGATTCCGGTGTCACCCATTAATCTAACGGCACAATTAAGAGAGAAACCTTAATTTCTCCAACTTTAATGAACTAGTAATTGCAATTCTTTCCCTCAACTTTCCTCATTCGGAATTTATCATTATTACAAGAAATATATTATTTCCGCTTAGGATTAGATGAAACATTGTCGGATAAGTTTTAGTTTTTTTTTTAAACAACAAAATGTCTAAAATTTCTTCACATGATTTTTTTAGCTTATTATTGAGAATTGAAAATGATCTGCGTGTGTGTGTACTGCGACTTCCAGTTCTCTGGATGAAGCCAGTAGTGATAGATAGATAGATAGATAGATAGATAGATCGATAGATGCGGTGCCCCAAATACTCAGCAGTGAGGGAGACTCACTTCAGGAGACTGTCTGATCTCTGCCCAGACTTCACCTCCATGGAGGAGGAAGAGAGACTCTCCATACTGCTGGGGGAAGAGGAGAACACAACGGCCATAGCAGCACAATATATTACTGCCTGCCATAGACTGAGAGGAGCCTGATATACCATGGACTCCTATACCCCCACCCTGGACGTGTCCCCATCCCCCAACCCTACACAATTATTTACCACTTGCTTTGGCAATGCTAACTGTATTTAGTCCTGCCAATAAAGCTGATTTGATTTGATAGATAAATATGAGATAGACAGATAGATAATAGATAGATATGAGATAGATAGATATTAGATAGATAGATAGATAGATAGATAGATATGAGATACATAGATAATAGACATGAGAGAGATAGATATTAGATAGATAATAGATAGATAGATAGATATGTGATAGATAGATAGATAGATAGATAGATAGATATGAGATATATAGATAGATATGAGAGAGATAGATAGATAGATAGATAGATAGATAGCTATGAGATAGATAGATAGATAGATAGATAGATATGAGATAGATATATATGGAATAGATATATATGGAATAGATAAATAGATAGATATGGAATAGATAGTGTGACACAGTGAGAGGTTTGGTCTGGGAAAACAGGTATTTTCCCCCCAGCATGTGCTGCTGGGCTGATTTACAACCAGGTGAGGTCAAATACTGGACCAGATTTTAAGTGCCGGTCTGGGTTTTGGCAGCACCTGGCTGTCCTTGAATAGGCAGCTGGGCTCAGAAGCCAGGTCTCTGTGTTGGGATCTGGGAGCCTGATGTCTGGAGGAAGTCTTATTACCTGTTTGGCGTGAAAACAGGTTGGTGCTGCTATCAGCAAGGACTCTTTGAGGCAGAATTGCCGCATGGTGTGAATTACCACCAACACCGCAAGGTGACTTTTTGTTTAATCATGACTGCTTGTTTTGTCACTTGCCTAAAGTGTGAATAAAACACTGAACTGTTTAATCCAAAGAACTTGTTATTGCCTCTATACTGGGTCCGCTAATCCTGTCCACCAGAGCGAGTCCCCACAATAGATAGATAGATAGATAGATAGATAGATAACTAGATAGATAGATATGAGATAGATAGATAACTAGATAGATAGATAGACATGAGATAGATAGATAGATAGATAGATGATAGATAGATAGATAGATAACTAGATAGATAGATAGATAGATAGATAGATAGACATGAGATAGATAGATAGATAGATAGATAGATAGGAGATAGATAGATAGGAGATAGATAGATAGATAGATAGATAGATAGAGTTAGAAACAGTGAGTGTGGATACACTTTGCACACCAACCATTTTGAATTTGGGCTAGACCTATGGGGTATTATCCTGCCGTTCCCCTGGTTCTCCCCTTTTAACCCTTATACAAGCATGTGGCCTTTGCTACTGGGGAACCACCAGACCTCCACTACAATACTCATAGTCAAACAGGCAGAGTTTGTGCGAATCCATGAAATAATCCAAAGGTCAGGGCAGGCAACACAGGATGAGAACGGTGAGCAGGCACAGGTCAGGATCGAGGCAGACAAGTGCATAAGGCCTCATTCAGATGACAGTATAAATCGGCCATGACACGGCTGTTTTTAGAACCAGTTAAAGTTTTTTTTAGCAAGATCTGTAAAGACCAATTGCTCAGGCAAGGACTTAAAGAAACAGACAGATACATATATGAATGTAAGGAACCTGCCATGAAGCAGTTCACATAGCAGGATATGATTAACCCTAGCAATGCTGAAGACATAAGTACAATGAATACAAGCCCTAATTCACACACATGATAGATAGGATAGGATAGATATTATAGATAGATATATAGATAGATAGATATAATATTATATAGTAATATCACTTTGGGGTGGAGGGGGTCAGTTATTGTAGTAGATCTCATGATATTCTTTACACTGTACATTTTTCACACTTTCCCAATGTTCTTTGCCATCTTTGTGCCATCCGGTTGATGCCCGCTATGGCAGTGCCAGCTGCTAAGTGCCTCTCATTGTGATGATTTCTCCTGGACTCCCGGCTACAGGCAGTGATGTGCTGGGCATGCTGGGGCACCCAGGCTGGAGAACACATATGGAGTACATGATTTCCTAAATCAAGAGAATATTTTCCCATTTATCTGCATTACAGTGAAGCGTCAGTGAGAATACGGCTCTCTCATCTTCTCTCAGGCGCACAAGACGTCCAGGAGGCTTTTGACTTTGTATTGTATCTATTCTAAGGGGATTCTGTCTCTGGGACAATTCTTCTAAATCTAGATGCCCCAATGGATTGAGTTGGTGGGTTTGCCATTACACCCACTACATCGGCTCTTGCAATTCTATTCAGTGGGCCACAACCAAATAAAAAGAGTGTCCAACCTTCACTAAAGCTGGAGACCACTAAGTTGGAAACTATTGTAGGACATTCCGACCTCTTGAACAAGACGCCCTGAAGAATCTCATCTGCTTCTTCCAAGAGACATTCAAATACTGTACATGTTGCTTGGGAAAGAGTCTACAGAGCAGACCAATGTCTATAGATAGGGCAATATGGAGCCTATGGTTGG
The DNA here is from genome assembly GCF_014858855.1 of Bufo gargarizans. Classification (NCBI taxonomy): domain Eukaryota; kingdom Metazoa; phylum Chordata; class Amphibia; order Anura; family Bufonidae; genus Bufo; species Bufo gargarizans. Next base: position 47,291,372 of record NC_058088.1, read on the forward strand.
CCAAGAAGACTCAAATAGTGACATCAGATATAGCTTTTGGCCAGCTGGTCAGCTCTCTGGTGGACTCAGGAGCAAGCACATTGTATGACCATTCCCATAGAGTTTGTGAGAAGACCCTGGGGTTTCCAGTCCCAGCACACTCTATATGAGGATAACATGTTAGGAAGGATAGAGGAGGCGGCAGTACACTCTACCGGAATCGCTCAATGACAGAGATGATAAAACCAGTCAAGTGACGACTTCAGTAAGTGGATATTTTATGGCAAGTCAAAAAGCCTTTGTAATAAGATCCAGACGTCTCAAGACGTGTGAATAATAAGGGACTGATATGTGGAGCTCAGAGCCTTGAGTGATGGACGAGATCCATAAAAACTAAACGAATGGAAAAACAATAAAAAAGTGTCATTTACAGTGAAGGCGAAACAACGATCCACAAGGGAGAGAAACCTTCTAATCCACAGGAGATACTTACCACAAAGGAGGATATAGGGAATCCTTCTGAAGAAGGACACTGGTGGAAGCCATGCTACGGAGATGACTTGGCAAAAATGTGATCACGAATAGAGGTGAGCGAATCCCTCAAACTTCCATTCAGGTCCGATTCAGTTCTGAATAAAAAGTGCTCCATTTGGCACGAAAATTTGTGTATGACATGTTGAGATCTCTTAGAACTGTATGTTCTCTCTTGTTTCTCAAAAAAAAAAAAAAAAATATATATATATATATATATATATATTTCCCAAGTATCCTGTACCAGGTGTCCTCCATTACCTTTTCTAGAATTTGATTAAGGACACCAGAAGACACATTCAATACTTTATTGCAACATGTTAGCAATATTAACAATACCCCAGCTACAATCCACATTACAACCACTGGGTGGCCACACACAGCCTTATACAGGATAGACAACTCGTGAAGGAGTACCGCAAAATCAAAAAAAAAAATATTAAAAAAAAATATGCATTTCAAGATATACTGAGCCATGAGCAAAGGTAAGGAAGGACACATCTGTATGTGGATACATGGGACAATGGGCAAGATCTACTACCCCCATTCTCTACAATGGAAGTAGTAACATGGAAAGCCTGCTCCTGGTTGATCTTGGGTTTGCTGGGTCATCGGTGGTCTTTCTACGTCCAGTTTCCTCTCAAAGTTGGTGCCGGATATCTCAAAGCTCCATTTGGTGCAGCAACTACTGTACCTTCAAAATGCACTTTAAAGTGTTGTGCCTATGGTTAGTAGCTCCATGATATTCTCTTCATCTCCTTGCCCATTGTGTAAAAAGTTAATTTCTTGGGGAGCACCCCCACCCCTGCATTTTTTTGTGTATACATTCTCTACAAGGTGTAAGAAGGTACAAGGAATCATCGTGGATGGTAGGTGCGTGTCACCGAGGTTCCTGGCCTCGGTGGAGTAAGAGCCGGTTTTTATGTGTCAGCAGCAGTTGCTGTTTGACACCTTAATACTAAGGGTACTTAATACTAAGGGTCACATTTGGGGCAGATGATTTCGGCAGGCAGTTCCGTTGCCAGAACTGCCTGCCGGATCCGTCAAAACGTATGCAAACTGATGGCATTTATCAGACGGATCAGGATCATGATCTGTATGACAAATGCATTGAATTGCCGGATCCGTCTCTCCGGTGTCATCCGAAAAAAAACAAACCCAGCATTTATTTTTCTCAATTTTTTTTGCGGTCTGAGCATGCACAGACCGCAATACTGGATCTGTTTTGCCAGAACACTCGGGGCCGGATCCGGCATTAATTTGGATGCAGATATTTATTACAGCATGCTGCGGTATTATCTCCATCCTGAAAAAGCAAAAAGACTGAACTGAAGACGTCCTGATGCATCCTGAACTGATTGCTCTCCATTCAGAATGCATTAGGATAAAACTGAAAAGTTATTTTCCGGTATTGAGCCCCTAGGACGAAACTCAATGCTGGAAAAGAATAACGCTAGTGTGAAAGTGCCCTTAGTATGGCTGTATAGCTGATCCAGGACGGCTCTTACTGGGAGTAGTCAAAGTGCTAAGTGGGTGACTACTCCCCATGTTCCAGGCCGGGTTTTGCCAGGCCTAAAAACCAGCCAGCACTGCCAGGTGAGAAGGATTACCTCAGTCTGACAGTGGAGCTCAGGAGGCCTGTGTGCTGGGATCTGAGGCTTGTGCCGTGTTAGAGGGCTGAGACCCGTCTGTAAGGGAAACGGGCCCCCTAAAAGCATGCTATGGACGGCTGGAGGAGGAACTGCCAACAAGGTGATTTTTCCTATGTGGACTTTCCATTGTGTGTGAACTAACACCAAGATTGCAAAGTGATGTTTTGTTTTTGCTTTATGTCTGAATAAACACGGAAGTTTGATTTAAAAACTGGTTATTTGCCTCTGTACTGCGTCCGCACACCCTGTCTAGCAGAGCGAATCCCCACAGAGGATAGCGAAGGAAGATTCAACCCCATCGTGTGGCCCATTTTTAGTCCTGAAGCTATTGCACGTTAACACCAGGGTACAGTATGGGTGCCTTAAGGGCCCAACAACTCATCAGTTTATAAGGAGACACCAATGGGGGTCTGGGAGCTTATGCACTGGGGTCTGGGAGCTTGGAGGGACTTGATGGATGTGTGATAGGAACCTATGGACAGAGAAGAGGAGGGCACGTCAAGCCCTTGAAGAGCAGAAGATAGCATCAGCATGGCGTCTTGCACAGATCAGCCCCCTGTAATAAAAGGAAACATGCACCAAGGCTCTACTGGTCCATACTGGATAGTTATGGCGGCATGAGGGAGGGGGGCAGATACTTATTACAGCAAACATTCGAGCAGTCACGACAGACTGCATAAACCAGACAGGCATCCGGAACATTGGAATGTGAGCTTGTGCTCGTGCACTGAACACGTCGTCGCTGGAGACAACTTCATCAGAAAGTTTACATGATGACAAGTCCTGCCGAAGCTGAGAATATAGATCCGTGCAAGTAATGTGTGAGTGTGCCAGAGGGTTCTGGATCCGGAGCGAGGGGATAATAAATGACTACAGTGCATGATGGAGAGGGAAGAGAGGGCTGTAGGGCTGCTTTACACCGCTCAATCAGACAGTTGGGTCACTTAATGTATGAGCCGCAGCCCAGAACATTAATCTTCCCTGCCGTCTGCAAATGCAACAGCTTGTACACAAAATAGACTTCTGTTACCCGGCAGAAGGGAGAGGGAGAGCGCAAACCACAAATCCTACAAATATTCACAATTAGAGACTGGATTTTAGATGCTTCTCGACAGAAGGACCATAAACGGTGCTTTGGGCGAAAGCTTAATGCGCAATTTCTTAGGACCCAGAGCGAACATTATCTTATATTTATTATTATTATTATCATCTTTTCTGTTTCATTGTAAAAGTCTAATAGGTTCTGTGTTTCCTTTCCTCCTCACTTTCAAGATCTCTGCTTGCTGTCTGTGAATGGACACATTTTCCTTTACATCCAGAGACTGGATGTAATCGAATGCATCCCACAGTTGAGGGTTTGTTACAGTTGTAAACAATTGAGATGGACTGTATGAGGGGTTAAAATGTATCCTGACAATGCAGAAGAAGAGAGCTCGGATAGATATTGTAACATGAACACCCCCATGTGCATAGCAAGGATGAGAGGCCAAACACTGACAGCAAGCAGATATGGAAACTATCAAACAATTTCAAAACCTACAGAGCATTTCATTATTTGGCGATTAAAAGACAATAAACAGTATGCTACAGTTTTCAAACCAGTGTCTAGATCTGAATACTTTTGTAATTGGATGTAATTAAAAATGTAGCACAGCCACTGAGCTATTCAATAAAATGTATCTGTATAGCGCCACCTGCTGTTTGTTCTTTTCCTTATTTCTTGTCCACCTTATCTAGGTGGTTGCACACAATCAATTTAAATGTTCAACTGTCACCAGTAATATCTTCTGTTAGAAGCTTTGACAGTCACAGAGAAATAGCTGCAGCACTAAGGACATGCCTGTAACAGAACGCCTGGCACCCGACTGGGCACCTTCCGCTGATGGATGCTCCTAGTGCTTCCTGAGGGCTCCAAGCACTCCACCGGACACCATAACCACCACAGACCCCACGAACCGCCGCAGCTTGGTTGGGGTCTCGCCTTCCTCCACCCACGCTGAACCCAAGACTGGGCTTCAGCTTCCAGTGAGTGAACCTCTCCTAAATCCAGAGAGCAGGAACCATACAAGAGCTTATACTCAGGGGAGTATTGTGATATAGCAATCCCCAAGAGTGTAGTTATCCCATCCCCCAAACATGAGCCAAGACTTCATGAAGTGGTAAAGCAGGTCTCTTTAATGGGGCTACCTGTCAGCCTTTTATGCAGGTCTTACAGACAGTGGAAGACTGAGACAGTTTATATATCAGCCAATCATTTGCATTTACAGTATTGAAACACTCCCAGCAATTGTACACAAACCCCCCTCTGCCTGTGATACAATTAACAAGATACAATGGGCATTGTCTGTGACGCAAGCAACAAATACAGCGGACATTGCCTGTGACATAATTAACAAAATACAATGGGCTCTTCGTCACAATGCCCCCTGAGAGAAGACAAGCCCCCAGAGAAAGGACACGCCCCTGAGCCGCCAGCCTGAAATAATTCTAGCATAGGAATTGGAGCAATAAATGGGGAGATCTCTGGATCCATGTGAGATACAGGGCTGGTTCTAGTTTTGTCATAAAGTGATTGTCATGTACTATGCGACGTCTGATTTTCATTTTTTACATCAATCATGGGATACCCCCTTAAAGGGCTAATCAGGTTTTAAAAACATTTTCATTCAGGATATTCATTTTTTGGTCAGAATGGAGAAGGGAGGAGGACCTCACCTATTCTGCATGACACACACAATCCATTGGTATTAATGGACACTTGTGTAATACTCCATTTCCCCTGTGGTGGCGCTGCAGGGAAATTGAACACTTACTGATGGGCTTGTCTACAGATTTCCGCAAATTGCTGGGGGTCCCAGTACAGGGGACGTTGTGTTTTATTATCATGGGTCACGTACACCAAACAGAGATTATCCCAAGCAAAGAAAAAGGAGATCTGTCAATATGCATGTTCACATATTACATGTATGATCAGTTCTATGCTCAATTACATACAAGTCAGTGCAGTGTCAGCCATTCTCCTTTCCTGGTGCAATTGATGAACATTAGCTCTGGATATCCTGATCCCTCTGGATTAGTAATAGAATTCCAGAACTGAAGTGACTTACAATGACACAAGCAGTGTAGTAGGAGCTAATACCACTCCAACAGGAGCATTCTGGATCTCCCTGTGCAAATTGTAGAGTGGGACCCCATAACTTATCATTGCTATGATACACACACAAACATGTGAGTTTTGGACATTGTGATCTAAGTGGGTGGTGAGATGCTTGGACAAGGCTTGAAGAATGTCCATGCTTAGAGGTTCAGTTCTGTCTAGAACTTGAGACCTACTAAGTTCCTACATGAATGCAACTTGGAATAGGATCGACCCTATGGAGAAGGCTTGAAGAATGTCCATGCTTAGAGGTTCACTTCTGTCTAGAACTTGAGACCTACTAAGTTCCTACATGAATGCAACTTGAAATAGGATCGACCCTATGGAGAAGGCTTGAAGAATGTCCATGCTTAAAGGTTCAGTTCTGTCTAGAACTTGAGACCTACTAAGTTCCTACATGCATGCAACTTGAAATAGGATCAACCCTATGGAGAAGGCTTGAAGAATGTCCATGCTTAGAGGTTCAGTTCTGTCTAGAACTTGAGACCTACTAAGTTCCTACATGAATGCAACTTGAAATAGGATCGACCCTATGGAGAAGGCTTGAAGAATGTCCATGCTTAGAGGTTCAGTTCTGTCTAGAACTTGAGACCTACTAAGTTCCTACATGAATGCAACTTGAAATAGGATCGACCCCATGGAGAAGGCTTGAAGACTGTCCATGCTTAGAGGTTCAGTTCTGTCAATAACTTGAGACCTACTAAGTTCCTACATGAATGCAACTTGAAATAGGATCGACCCTATGGAGAAGGCTTGAAGAATGTCCATGCTTAGAGGTTCAGTTCTGTCTAGAACTTGAGACCTACTAAGTTCCTACATGAATGCAACTTGAAATAGGATCGACCCCATGGAGAAGGCTTGAAGACTGTCCATGCTTAGAGGTTCAGTTCTGTCTAGAACTTGAGACCTACTAAGTTCCTACATGAATGCAACTTGAAATAGGATCGACCCTATGGAGAAGGCTTGAAGAATGTCCATGCTTAGAGGTTCAGTTCTGTCTAGAACTTGAGACCTACTAAGTTCCTACATGAATGCAACTTGAAATAGGATTGACCCTATGGAGAAGGCTTGAAGAATGTCCATGCTTAGAGGTTCAGTTCTGTCTAGAACTTTAGACCTACTAAGTTCCTGCATGGATACAACTTGAAATATGATCAACCCGTTACACCCCCTACTGGTGGCTACAAAAGTACATTATCCACCAATGGTTGTTATAATACTGTCTGACAACTCTATCGGCAATGGAACAGAAGTCATCACTGGTTGTCACCATCATCTGTAGGTTTAGTGTTAGAGGTAAGACAAACACTGGGCAGCTAAATGGCGTATTACAATGGTTTATGCAAAAACCTTTTGTTTCAAGAAATTACTTGTTTAAAATATATACATTTTGAAAAACAAACAAATAAATATTGAGTAAAATGCATCTATTGACACCAACTAATGTAAATCTAAACCATGTCTACAGGCAGCAGTGTGTAGAGCAGCCAGACAAGTTGCATGTAGTCTGCTGTTTTTCTCTCTTCCCTGATGTTGTTACCTGCCCCCCCCCCCCTCCTCCAAACTTCCTGATGTGATGTCAGCGCTGTGCTGTGTAGTCTGAACCAATCACATCTCTGTTTCCAGCTACTCCAGTCCTCATCACCTACAGACCGGCAAAGAGACTGAAACAAGATGCCACCTCCTCCCTCTCACAGCAGATTCTCACGTGGACACTGAGGGAGAGATACTGCAGCTGCATCCCCCTCCAACCCCATTCTCTTTGTCTTCAATTTACTAATTACATTTTTGGGTGACTGGGGAGGCGTGTGAACATTTAGAGATAGCTTGCAGGCTGCTGGAAGCTGAGGAGGAGGCTAGTCTCCTCTAAGAAAAATAAAATTACAAAGACTCATACATTGACTTGTACTGATTTATACAGATTGAACTACAGTGCAATGTGAATGATGTGTTTGGGATCTCAAAGTGTCAGGTTTTTCTTACTAGTTGGGAAGAGTAAAGGAAGCGTTCAGAGCCAGGAAGAACAGGTTGATTAGCAAAATGATAAAGGCTGCTCAAACCAACTCACATGCAAATGAGCAAAATTGTGATAGAATTGCTTAAAACAAATCAGCAGGACTGCACGGAGCGTGCTACACCGACAGGTATTTATAACACCACCTCCCCACACGGCAGATTTCTTGTTTGTTTTGCTTGTTTTAGATCTATTTCTGTCACTCGTTTCCTTCACTTTAAACCTTGGGTTTTTTTTTTTTTTGTTTTTTGCAGTTTCCAGCAACAAATAAATTATCATGTAACACCGGCACGCTATTGAGACATCTGCCAAACAGTGGAGCAGCAGAAAAGTAAGAACGAAGGAACCTGTTATTCTCTGCTCCGAGGAATAAGCTGAAGAGAGGACCCTGAAGTCCATGATGTTTACAGTGATTGGGTCCTGTTATGGGATTGGGTCCTGTTTTTGGCCTTCTCAGCACGAATGAAGGTTAATGGAGGCTCCAGGAAAACAAGCAATCAGAGGCTCCAAACAAAACATAAAACAAAAGTATTTTTCAACATGCCAACTGGAAGTAAGTGAATTTCTTGAAAATTGTTTCTGGTCCGATTCTAACAAAACAGTCAGAAAACTCAATTCGGGTCTGCATCAGTAACACTGACATATATAGCTATGGGTAAATGCATGGTTGAAGGTGTTAACAAAATGCATCTTTAAATATACATCTGACAAACACATGGTGCAACAGCACTCTACAAACCAAAAGTAGAGTACAAAAGTATATTACATTGCAAATGCTATGCTAATAACTTAGAGATGTCTTCTCATGGACTCCATTCCTACAGAGATACAGCTGAATATGTTATCAGCTGTATTCAGGATCATAATGCCTGACAAGCAGAGCAGAGAGAAGATTGAGGCAGCTCAGGGTAACTTGTCCTGCTGTGTGATTAGGTCAGGTTTTGGGTGTACTAATAGGATGGCAGCCATTTTTTATTTCTCCTAATGTTTGCTCCCCAGACAAAACGAGCCATTATAACTAATGAAAGGTATTTGGGAATATATTTATTTATTAAGTATTTTCATGAAATAAATTGTCTTAATTCCTATAGAACCATTTTAAGGGGCTTAAAAATCATCAGCCATCCCTTCTATAGCATTTAGACCACTGCTTAAAGTGTAACTGTCATGTTTTCATCAAAAAATACATTTTAGCATATGTCACTGTTGCAGCAGCATTATGCATAAAGCAATCTTTAGTTTCTTCACATACCACTGTTTTCTTGAGTTTTTTTCCTTAGTTATGGCTGTTTAAACATTTACAATATGAGGACCTTCTCAAGATGGTTTTTCTGCCAGATCTCTGAGGCCAAAACTGCTTTCCCTCACTTCCCATACACACTTGCTGTAGCCAGCAGCTCCTTGCCAGCCAATCAGATAGGATTACTGAGAGACACGCCTCCTCACTCTGAAGCCTAATGCAGGCCTGCAGTGTTAAGGACCGCCCCTCTGTCTTCTGTTTATACTAAAAGGAAGACAGACAAGCCCTAGCAATGGTATTTTAAGGGAGCAGTGGAAAGGGACACAGGACAATAATGAAAGCTGTTATTATTAGGTAATTACAGATCTTTTGACAATCATTGACAGACTAAATCAGGTTTACATACCTAGCGCTAATAAACTAGCAAACCAAAAAATATGACAGTTACCCTTTAAGATGCAGAAGACAGCAGCGCTGGGACACGTGGGATATATGTGCATAATGTGAACTTTCTGCAGCATAACCCACAATCCTCCAGTCTCTTTAAACGCCAACCATAAAAATAATCAACCAACCCCCCAACTTCTATACTGAAGGATTATGATGACAAAGCTATTGACTCTCAGTGCAATTTACAGTTTTGACTTCAGCCCCAGAGGAAGTTGATGTTTTCCACCTTTTCAATGTACACCTGATACAGAACAATCTGGAGGCTTCTAGGAAGAATCATTAAAATTGCATACACCCTCCATACAATACATTTACACAATGCGTTACATTCACTTCCAAGGCTGCAGAAGAAACATGAGAAAATAGCTGAAAGAATTTACATATAAATTCCTGGAGCAAAAACACAAAAATAATTGACAGGATTGTGCAGAGAAGGAGGGACAATTTCCGGGAACACGTAAGATGTGTTTGTAACAGAGGCCTGAAGTGCCTGGGATTCTGGAGACTCGGAAAACATCAAGAAGGAAGTTACAAGATGTTATTATCTACAGAGATAGAAAGGCAACAGGTCTGCAGAGGAAAACTGGATCTGCACAGCTGGAGGTGGCTGTCCAGGGTCCTGGATGGTATCTGCCCTGCACCGCTGCTCTCCAAGGTCCTGAACTCTGTAGCTTTAAATGTTTACTTGAATGTAAATCCACATAAACAGTTACTATATAAAAATGGATTCTGAACTAAAAGTAATGTAATGTATGTACACAGTGACTCCACCAGCAGAATAGTGAGTGCAGCTCTGGAGTATAATACAGGATGTAACTCAGGATCAGTACAGGATAAGTGATGTATGGACACAGTGACTGCACCAGAAGAATAGTGAGTGCAGCTCTGGAGTATAATACAGGATGTAACTCAGGATCAGTACAGGATAAGTAATGTATGTACACAGTGACTCCACCAGCAGAATAGTGAGTGCAGCTCTGGAGTATAATACAGGATGTAACTCAGGATCAGTACAGGATAAGTAATATATGTACACAGTGACTGCACCAGCAGAATAGCGAGTGCAGCTCTGTAGTATAATACAGGATGTAACTCAGGATCAGTATAGGATAGTAATGTATGTACACAGTGACTGCACCAGCAGAATAGCGAGTGCAGCTCTGGAGTATAATACAGGATGTAACTCAGGATCAGTACAGGATAAGTAATATATGTACACAGTGACTGCACCAGCAGAATAGTGAGTGCAGCTCTGGAGTATAATACAGGATGTAACTCAGGATCAGTACAGGATAAGTAATGTATGTACACAGTGACTGCACCAGCAGAATAGTGAGTGCAGCTCTGGAGTATAATACAGGATATAACTCAGGGTCAGTACAGGATAAGTAATGTATGTACACAGTGACTCCACCAGCAGAATAGTGAGTGCAGCTCTGGAGTATAATACAGGATGTAACTCAGGATCAGTACAGGATAAGTAATATATGTACACAGTGACTGCACCAGCAGAATAGTGAGTGCAGCTCTGGAGTATAATACAGGATGTAACTCAGGATCAGTACAGGATAAGTAATGTATGTACACAGTGACTGCACCAGCAGAATAGTGAGTGCAGCTCTGGAGTATAATACAGGATATAACTCAGGGTCAGTACAGGATAAGTAATGTATGTACACAGTGACTGCACCAGCAGAATAGTGAGTGCAGCTCTGGAGTATAATACAGGATGTAACTCAGGATCAGTACAGGATAAGTAATGTATGTACACAGTGACTGCACCAGCAGAATAGTGAGTGCAGCTCTGGAGTATAATACAGGATATAACTCAGGGTCAGTACAGGATAAGTAATGTATGTACACAGTGACTGCACCAGCAGAATAGCGAGTGCAGCTCTGGAGTATAATACAGGATATAACTCAGGGTCAGTACAGGATAAGTAATGTATGTACACAGTGACTCCACCAGCAGTATAGTGAGTGCAGCTCTGAAGTACAATACTGGATATTACTATCTTAGTGGTTGTAACCCAGTGTAGATGAGACAACAATCACCAGTAACTTGTAAACAGATTATTAAGAACTAAAGTTTTATATTTATATTTTTACTTTTTCATCAGTCGTGGCTGGCATTATTCCTTGCTCTGTGTATCTACAATTCCTAAACTTTGCTCCTGATGAAAGACATATTTAGTATGGAATTGCTTCGAGCTGCTTATATGTGGCAATGGAGCAGTATATTTCAGAGTATCGTCTGTTACCTTACTGTAGTATATGTCATTCTGAAGATCTGGTAGTTAGACCATTATTGGACTAACCAGTTGTCAGACTATTAGTCTGTGGTGTCGGCACCAGTGGCTCAGGTGTACACTGGAGCCTGTGCAGTCTGTTGTTTTACAGGACGGAACTAGTCTGCACCCATGTAGGACGTTTGTATCCGGCTTGTCTATATCATCAGACAATTCCATTGGCCGATGAATTCTGGAACACCACAATTTGTGAACACTTGATATGCAAAACCCAAAGGCTGGTGCATGGGTCAGTGCACACACCAATCAACTCGATTTTAGTAAGGTGGTGGCAGTATGACTAGAGTTGACCCACACGTTGGTTCCCTACACATACAGTGAGAACACATTATGTTCACCTATAATATTGTTTGTATGGTGAATATACACCGTGGAGAATATATCACACCTGTGGATACAAGTTTATACCCCGCGATAGCGCCAGTATACTTTTGCCTAATTACTCGCAGTTGTTTGGGATGTTATCCTAATTTTTAACAAATATATCTAAAAAAGTTTATTTATTTACAAGCAGAACGACCCGGCTTTGCACGGGAATGTATCATTTGTATGTGTCGTTTAAATATATCGACAGTATCCCCCTTAACAGTGACCTCCACAGTGCCCACCCCTTTAACAGTGACCTCTACTGCGCCCTGCTCTTTTAACAGTGACCTCCACAGTGCCCACCCCTTTAACAGTGACCTCCACAGTGCCCACCCCTTTAACAGTGACCTCTACTGCACCCCACCCCCTTAACAGTGACCTCCACAGTGCCCACCCCTTTAACAGTGACCTCCACAGTGCCCACCCCTTTAACAGTGACCTCCACAGCGCCCTGCCCCTTTAACAGTGACCTCCACAGTGCCCACTCCTTTAACAGTGACCTCCACAGTGCCCACCCCTTTAACAGTGACCTCCACAGCGCCCTGCCCCTTTAACAGTGACCTCCACAGTGCCCACCCCTTTAACAGTGACCTCCACAGTGCCCACCCCTTTAACAGTGACCTCCACAGCGCCCTGCCCCTTTAACAGTGACCTCCACAGTGCCCACCCCTTTAACAGTGACCTCCACAGCGCCCTGCCCCTTTAATGCTAGTGCAACATTTTATCTCAACGATTTTTATAGTGATAGTCTATGGTGTTGCACTGCGACATGTGACATGCTGCGACTGCGTGGATTTTTCTGCAACTGTCACATCGCAGTCGCAGCATGTCACATGTCGCAGTGCAACACCATAGACTATCATTATAAAAATTGTATCGCAACATTGGTGTGACACATGTAGCAGTGTAGTTGTGTCCTATGTGTCGTCGTGCAGCCCTAGCCTAAAGCTGACCTACAGCAGTGAAGAAAAATGGCTGGGTTGTTATTGAATCCTGGAGTAAAACTGTGTGTATGTGGAGACTAAGGGTCTGTGAGTTTCTATTGGCTGATAAGGGACATGTGACCGTGTGTATGGCAGTTGGGATATGAAGAGAAAGACTTGCAGGCTTGTATTGGCTAATGCAGGTAATTGTTTGGGAATATCTCAGGAACGGTACGTCCTAGAGAGCTGAGACCCCACAAGATTTCTTTCCAGGTAACAAGGGATGTGTATACCAAGTTTAGTTGAAATCGATGGTTGCGTTTTTGAGTAATCGCGGAACATACATATATATATATATACATACAGTATGTCCTTCTTTATATGCATAGATTTATTTATTTATTTTTTATTCTTTATTGTATACAATGTATTTCTTTTCTTTTTCCGTGAACTTTTTACATAAGATAGTCATCCGGAATTCCATAGGAGGCGCCTGTGTTCTCATCTGCCGTCCAGACGGGGTTCACAAACTTTCCCTCATCTCGAGTCCGTTTGTTACTTCTTTCTCCCTGCCTCAGATAACACCTGGGTGGAGTGAGTGACAGCCGTCGCCGCTGTGATTCAGGCTCTGACAGGACCTCCTCTCACGCTGTCAGGGATCTCATTTGGGCTCCGGTCCCTCAAGTAGCAAACAATGTCTCATAATTCAAGTGTGAAAGCAAAATGAACGTCGAAAATGATGTTCAAGTCGCTGAGCTCAGCAGAGGGACGACAGACGTAACAGAGGTAGCACATGTAATAATGTGCTCCTGACAAAGCAGAACTGTCACCGAGAGCAGGCAGCACCGGAGGAAGCAGTATCAAAGCCGGGGCTGCAGAGCATCGCTCCCTGTGTCCGGAGAGCAGTGACAGTTCAGATAACGCCATAGAAGATGACACAAGATGTCTGCGATTCATATGTTGTATCAGGATCTGATGTTACTTCTCGGTCACAGGACACATGATGTCTGCTGAGCTGTATCTAATCCTATCCTGTGTGATACTGTCTGCTGAGCTGTATCTAATCCTATCCTGTGTGATACTGCCTGCTGAGCTGTATCTAATCCTATCCTGTGTGATACTGTCTGCTGAGCTGTGTATCTAATCCTATCCTGTGTGATACTGTCTGCTGAGCTGTGTATCTAATCCTGTCCTGTGTGATACTGCATGCTGAGCCACTGTAGCTAATCTTATCATGTGTGATACCGTCTACTAAGCTGTGTATCTAATCCTACCCTGTGTGATACTGTCTGCTGATCTGCTGTATCTAATGCAATCATCTGTGATACTAACTGGGGTGCTGAGTATCTAATGCGACTGTATCTAATTGTGTGACTGTTTGCGTAGCTTTTGTAGCTAATTCTATCTTGTGTGATACTGTCTGCTGGGCCAAGGTATTCAATCCTATCATGTGATATACAGTTCTGTCTACAGATGCAAGGTATCTAAGCCTATACCAAGTGATACAGCCTCTGTACAATACACAGTATAACATATCCAATGTACATGGTGTATCTCAGCATTTCTTGTTAGATACCTTGTCAGGTTTATTTGTCGGCCCTATAGTCCCTGAGATATCGGTGACAGAAGGCTGGATGGGACTGGAGCTGTAGGATTAGCACGACTGTTAGCGAGCGGATTCTTTGTACATACGAGGAGGGAGAATTACGGACCCTCCTGCCTCTAACGTGCGGACGAAATCCCCTCCATAACTTACCTTTACGACATCAGAGTTTTGCGCACATTACTGTCGTTAGTCATAAACATTAAATAGCGCCATTGTCATGGAAGAATAAACCATTCTATTCCGCTCATTGTTCTTTTCAAAATATGAAATTCCATTTGGCTCGTAAAAACAATACAGACCTGACGGTGTCTTCTGTACAATGTAATCTGAGGAGCCGACGACTCGTCCATAACAAACACCACCTGCCACCTCTTCAACAGCCACAAAGCATCTCATAAAATGTACCGTACCAGAAGGGTGTACAGTCTGCCATGTCAGGCCAAGCACTGGTTATATACTTCTAGTAAATAGGTGCAGTATTATAGTAGTTATATTCTTGTACAGAGGAGGCAGTATTATAGTATATATAGTCTTGTAAATAGGAGCAGTATTATAGTAGATATATTCTTGTACATAGGAGTGGTATTATAGTAGTTATATTCTTGTACATAGGGGCAGTATTATAGTAGTTATATTCTTGTACATAGGAGCAGTATTATAGTAGTTATATTCTTGTACATAGAAGGCAGTATTATAGTAGTTATATTCTTGTACATAGGAGCAGTATTATAGTAGTTATATTCTTGTACATAGGAGGCAGTATTATAGTAGTTATATTCTTGTACATAAGAGCAGTATTATAGTAATTATATTCTTGTACATAGGAGCAGTATTATAGTAGTTATATTCTTGTACATAGGAGCAGTATTATAGTAGTTATATTCTGTTTATAGGAGGCAGTATTATAGTAGTTATATTCTTGTACATAGGAGCAGTATTATAGTAGTTATATTCTTGTACATAGGAGCAGTATTATAGTAGTTATATTCTTGTACATAGGAGCAGTATTATAGCAGTTATATTCTTGTACATAGGAGGCAGTATTATAGTAGTTATATTCTTGTATATAGGAGGCAGTATTATAGTAGTTATATTCTTGTACATAGGAGGCAGTATTATAGTAGTTATATTCTTGTACATAGCAGCAGTATTATAGCAGTTATATTCTTGTACATAGGAGGCAGTATTATAGTAGTTATATTCTTGTATATAGGAGGCAGTATTATAGTAGTTATATTCTTGTACATAGGAGGCAGTATTATAGTAGTTATATTCTTGTACATAGCAGCAGTATTATAGTAGTTATATTCTTGTACATAGGATCAGTATTATAGTAGTTATATTCTTGTACATAGGGGCGGTATTTCAGTGCCTTGGTTTGTAGTTGTGTAATCCTAATATTCTAGGTTTTTTATTTCTGCAGATTTACTAGGATTTGTAGACTATTTAAAATAAGCATATTTTATTTTGTCTTATTAAAGTCAGTATAGATTTAGATTAAACGCCTTCGTCCTGTAAGGATCGCACAAGTTTGTGCAGGGTAATTATCATAGATTTTTATTTAAACAGATGAACTAAGCAAATTGTGGGTTGTAGAAAATAAATGCCATTATAGGGAAACTTATCAGCTATGGGAACGCTAGAGCCAGCAGAGAGCCTTGTCACATTACCTCAAAACAGAAATTGCTGAACAGAAAGATAAAATTGGTTGAGTATAAATGACTTAAATTCACAGTAATTAGCGCTAAGACACAAGACGCTGCCAAGTAAAATCTAGAGGGAAAGAATTACCGCAAGCATATGCTACTGGATCAATGCGAGTCAGGTGGTCTCACTGACAAGTGGCTCCTGGAAAACTGATATGCAAACAACTGAAAACCTATGGAAACAATGGATTGGTAATTGGGAGGAATATAAAGTTAGAAATAGATTTTTATTTTATTTTTTCTAAGAAGTTTTCAGTTACGGTTTCCTTTGTTGGCAGTTTATTAAAGGGCCAGGACACTCAAATACTGTCCATCCACAAAATAGATGACACAAGACTTTATATAATTTCTAAGGGAACTGTTTTCAATGATTTAATAATGTGAGGTCTCTCCAGCGACCCTTTGAAATACTCGGTGTCTGGACTGTGAATACAGCAGCTCTCTCTGCCTCTCTCAGATCATGAAGTCCCAGTATAAGAAGAACCAGCAATCAGCCACATTCATCCATTGACCTGGAAAGAATAAGTCAAGAATTTCTCTGATCCAACAGGTCAAGGTTTACATCGACGACCTTTCGACTGAAACCAGCAGTAATTGGATCACAGATCTGGGCGTGACACAGGATGTTACTCAAGACCACGGAAATATCTACTAGGTTTTTCTTCCTATAACACATGTATAAACCATGATGTGATTTTTGAAAAGCACATACTGTAGAAGATAGTAGCAGACACATTTTGGAAATGGATATCATTTCACAGTTGGGTTTACAGTTCTGTCATCTGAGGGACCATCATATTTGGCACAAAACATTGTGAGGCCTATTAGAGTGTAAAATGACAGCATGGACATATGAAGGAAAAAAAAAAATGAGAAAAAACATGCTTGGGATAAATGACACCAAAATCTTAATGATGCGTAAAGGGGACCTGAAAGCTGCTGACATCCCAATGTTGAAATTAAATGAAACAATTTGACATGAATGCATGTAAGTGTGACTGTCCTTTGAGGAACAAACTGAGATCTGACAGCCCTGCTGTTTTCGTTGAGGCGCCTGCCAAAAACACGAGGTGCGAGGCCTTTCGTTGAAGCTAGTGAGCTGTGTGACATTTTCTATGCAGACGGCAATTGTCTAACACGGACAGTGGGATTTTCCAAGAACCCTGCATGGAGTTTTAGACATAACTAAGAGTCGAGCAGAATGACAGCTGTTCGATCCCGACCCCGCGTCCTCGTCTTGTATGCAGCATCAGCAGGCCATACAGACCTGCCGGAACAACAGGATGCGGCTAAACTCTGTGGGTCGCTATAATAGGCCTCCGCCTAAAGTTTTAATTAGTTCCCTCCTCAATAGCACTAGCCAGATCTGTCACCATCACACACTGGGAAAATCTGCAATTACATTCATAAGGAAATCTTCTTAAGAGTGAAAGAAAATGGATCCTCGAGGACTCTTTTCTTTTGGTCTAAGGCCAATGGGAAGCAGGATACTTAGATGGTGTGAAGAATAGAAGGACTGAAATCATCCAAGCAATGCTTCTGAAGGTTCTAGCTATTGGCAGTGATGTGAATTGGCCAGTAAATTGCTTCTATAAGTCGTTAGTTCTTTATAATTGGTTTAAAAAAGTAAAAAAGAAGATGAAAACCAATGTGCTCCATAGAATTTACTACCTTAACGAGTGAATATTGAGAATTGAGTATCTTAAAGTACAAGAAAATGGGATGTTCCACAAATCACCAGAAGCACTGACCGGTGTAAGGCCAACTTTCAACCAAAGGCCAAAACCACCCTATTCTTTAAACCACTTCCAAGAGATAATCAACTCTATTGTATAAAGTGACCAACGAGGTATAAATCTTGTAAATGAGAAGGAAACAGGCCAACTCTTTAAAGTCATGCACCTTTCTGATAGGGTCGCCATCTTCTATAAACATAAAACATTGTTTCAATGCCAGATAATTAAGACAACCTGCAATTTATGGAAATAAACTGTAAAGTTGAGACTGGCAGTAAAGGCATCAGAAGACTTGAAAAGGTTTACTATGACGTGGAAAAATTCCTTACTGGTCCTAAGCAGGAATATTGCATTTTTTATTGGAATCTGTCAGCAGTTCTTACTATGGGAGCTGCTGGCAGCACTGGGTAGAAGCTGAGGAGAACAGGGAAAATATACTATTTGTATCATGTTTCTAATTAGAGTAGTGTGAATATCATGTTTTATTCTTCTAGATTCTGCTTCTGCCAGTGCCCAGGAAGTGGAGCTTCACTGTAATGTGCACTCTGCATTTAGCTGCTTCATATCCCATCCTCTATACTCTGAGTGACAGGTGTAGCACCCAACCAGGAGATCACTACAGCTTACACTCTTTCCACTGAAGCTTCCCCTCTTGGGCACTTGCGGGAGGAATCTGGCAGAATAAATGTTAATATTTACACTACTCCTGATAATAAAAGCTCCACAAAAAGTATGTGTGGCCTGCTCTCCCCGGTCTCTACCTAGTCCATTTATCAGTTTAGTATTGTCTGTACTGCTGACAGTTTCCCTTTGATGTAAAACTTAAATTTACCATTACTGTAGTGATGCTTGTAAAACAGTCCATGACCATGACATTGTCTCTAGGCTTTTGTAACTTACAGCCACAACATCAGATGCATTGGCATTGGTATATATTCCTCTGCCATGGCAGCAAGGTGGAACTGATATCCCCATGGTTCTCTCTGCACCATATTTACTCTCTATGCACTTGTTGACTGGAGAATGAACATTCACACATGTCGGTGAAACTTATTGCACCTTGTGTTTTGCAGGAGAAGATGGCTGCCATTTCCACTGTCGGAGCAGGGTGCAATAGATAAGATCATTCTTATGCAATTAAGGAGAAGATAGATGGGTAAACCAGAAGGAGAGTCGTTGTTTTCCTTCCAGACGTTCTCTACAGTCAAGAGTCCTGTTGATGCTCTTCTATTGGTGGAGTTGAGTCAAAGATCAAAGTCTTGATAGACAGGGTCTTCGAAACCACCAAGCCAAAAAAAACTATAACTGGACATTCAACTAAATCTCGGCATTGTGTTCTAGCTGCACAATCTACCATCATCACTCAGCCCCAATCAAACAGCCCATAGCAAGAGGCTGAAATTATTCTGCTTTGTGTCCACACAGGAGGCAGATGGATCCCGGTGTTTATTGAGAAATGCTGTCTGACTGCTTGATCCAGCGAATCAGTCATAACAAGTATAGGAGCAGATCAATAAAGACTTTACTGCATAGAATAGTGGATAGATTATCTAGGCCGTTACCCTCTAATAGAACACAATTTATTGGCCCCTGGAATAAGCTCTTTAATATATATCAATCTTTCCGGCCAGGTTGATGTTTCACTTTTATTAGTTCTCAGCCGCAGCGTTGCGCTGGAGGTTTTGGGCAGTTTAATGTTTCACATTTCCAAGACAACTAATATTTAAAGCTATAGTGGTGATATTCTTTTGAGTTTCAGTATTCAATTATTATTATATTATTATTTGGGCAGACTTTTTGCTGTTTTATGTCATTTTCCTATCAATATTGTATAGGATTATATTCTAGACCACTGGAAATAATCAATGCACAAAGGAATACTGTTATACAGGAGGTTCGTGCCCACCACGTCTCACCTCACCCAGTGGGCATGGCTGCCGGAGCCCTCACCAGATCCATGGTGTCTGTTCTCTGGTGATTCGTATGGCCGCTGGAGTAGCACTGCCTTGTGCCTCCGCTACCTCTCCTCCTGCTGCACGTAGGGTGCACAATAAAGAGCCAGCATGTGGGCACCTTAGTTCTTAAGGGATGAGCAAATCGACTTCGGGTGAAACATCCGAAGTTGATTCGCATAAAACTTTGTTCCAATACTGTACAGAGCGAGCGCTCCGTATAGTATTAGAATGTATTGGCTCCGATGAGCCGAAGTTATTGCTTCGCGAAGTCTCATGAAATTAATGTGTACTGTAAAAAACATTTCCCAAACTCAGGTTCGGTTCCAAGGTACCACTACCAATACATTCTAATACTGTATGGAGCTCCTGCTCCGTACAGTATTAGAACAACGTTTTATGCAAATCAACTTTGGATGTTTCATCCGAAAATCGATTCGCTCATCCCCACAGCCAATGGCTTACAGTATTTAAGGCACTGTTTCCTGTAGTTTGCTATTTGTTTGTCTTGTTGTGCTCTCTCACGTGTACCAACTCTGGATTTGACCCTCCACTGCCTGACCTCTGCTTGATGTCTGTACTGACCCTCAGCTGCCTGCCATGACCTCAGCTTTGCCTGACCCCCTCGGTATTTTGCACCAGTGTCTCACGACCCCTGTGGGTCACTGAACAGAGACCACTCTAGAAGATAGCTGCATGGTGGTCTCCATGCAGTCAAATCCAGATCCCTGTAAGGGGACACTTGGAACTAATCCTAAGGGGCATTATCTAAGTCAAACCTGTTCAGTAGACACAGTGAATCCACAACCACCCCATAACATACTCCTAAGCATCCTGGCCCTTTGTGGTTATGTGGAACCTAATATAATCCAAGTTAACATTGCCACATCTGAAGATCTTTATTCCAGCCTGTCACCTTTCTATATATCCAACCCAGCTTAGAGTGGACCAAGTTGTTGCTGAGTTTTGGTAAGGAGGTTTCGAGGCAGATTTTCCTGCAGGTTTTAAGCCAAAGCCTTAACTGGATTTTAAAGGAATCCAAAATATAAAAGAAGGTCTTAGTCATACTCCTCCATCCTGCTGGATCTACTTCTGACTTTGGATGTAAAACCTGTAGGAAATTCTCCATCAAAACCTCCTTCAAATCTCAATTTGAACCTACCCTTACTGACAAGACTGCACCCTACTTATCCCTTAATGTCCACCTATCAGTAGTATCAGCCCTATTAACTTCACTTGAAGGATTGGTCCTGCTTAGGGATGAGCGAACTCGAACTGTATAGTTCGGGTTCGTACCGAATTTTGGGGTGTCCGTGACACGGACCCGAACCCGGACATTTTCGTAAAAGTCCGGGTTCGGGTTCGGTGTTCGTCGCTTTCTTCGCGCTTTTGTGACGCTTTCTTGGCGCTTTTTGAAAGGCTGCAAAGCAGCCAATCAACAAGCGTCATACTACTTGCCCCAAGAGGCCATCACAGCCATGCCTACTATTGGCATGGCTGTGATTGGCCAGAGCACCATGTGACCCAGCCTCTATTTAAGCTGGAGTCACATAGCGCCGCCCGTCACTCTGCTCTGATTAGCGTAGGGAGAGGTTGCGGCTGCGACAGTAGGGCGAGATTAGGCAGATTAACTCCTCCAAAGGACTTGATTAACTGATCGATCTGCAGCTGTGGATCATTGAGCTGCTGATCCTCAATTGCTCACTGTTTTTAGGCTGCACAGACCGTTTGTCAGTCTCATTTTTCTGGGGTGATCGGCGGCCATTTTGTGTCTTGTGGTGCGCCAGCACAAGCTGCGACCAAGTGCATTTAACCCTCAATGGTGTGGTTGTTTTTTGGCTAAAGCCTACATCAGGGTGAAGCTGTCACACCAAGTGCATTTAACCAGCAATAGTCTGTTCATTTTTTGGCCATATACAAAATCAGGGGCAAGCTGCGCCTGTCACCAAGTGCATTTAACCCTCAATGGTGTGGTTGTTTTTTGGCTAAAGCCTACATCAGGGTGAAGCTGTCACACCAAGTGCATTTAACCAGCAATAGTCTGTTCATTTTTTGGCCATATACAAAATCAGGGGCAAGCTGCGCCTGTCACCAAGTGCATTTAACCCTCAATGGTGTGGTTGTTTTTTGGCTAAAGCCTACATCAGGGTGAAGCTGTCACACCAAGTGCATTTAACCAGCAATAGTCTGTTCATTTTTTGGCCATATCCCAGTCTAATTCTGTCACTAAATCCATACCGGTCACCCAGCGCCTAAATACTAGGCCTCAAATTTATATCCAGCTAAATCTGTCCCTAGTGCTGTAGCTGGGCGAGTTATTTAGTGTCCGTTCAAGCACATTTCTTGTTCTGGGTTGAAATACAATTCTCAATTTAGCAATTTCATAATTTAGTGGTTCCTGCTATATCAGAGCTCTTTGAAATCTATCCCAAAAAGGGTATATAATATTGAAGGTGCACATAGGGTCATTCAGAGTAACTTCACACACACCCGCTACTGTGTATTTCCAAGTCTAATTCTGTCACTAAATCCATACCGGTGACCCAGCGCCTAAATACTAGGCCTCAAATTTAATTCCCTCTAAATCTCTCGTTACCCACCGCTGTACTGTTGTTGCTGGGCAAGATATTTAGTGTCCGTCAAAGCACATTTTTTGTTCTGGGTTGAAGTACAATTCCCAATTTAGCAATTTCATAATTTAGTGGTTTCTGCTATATCAGAGCTATTTGAAATCTATCCCAAAAAGGGTATATAATATTGAAGGTGCACATAGGGTCATTCAGAATAACTTCACACACACCCGCTACTGTGTATTTCCAAGTCTAATTCTGTCACTAAACCCATACCTGTCACCCAGCGCCTAAATACTAGGCCTCAAATTTAAATCCCTCTAAATCTCTCGTTACCGTTGTCCTGTTGTAGCTGGGAAAGTTATTTAGTGTCCGTCAAAGCACATTTTTTGTTCTGGGTTGAAGTACAATTCCCAATTTAGCAATTTCATAATTTAGTGGTTTCTGCTATATCAGAGCTATTTGAAATCTATCCCAAAAAGGGTATATAATATTGAAGGTGCACATAGGGTCATTCAGAATAACTTCACACACACCCGCTACTGTGTATTTCCAAGTCTAATTCTGTCACTAAACCCATACCTGTCACCCAGCGCCTAAATACTAGGCCTCAAATTTAAATCCCTCTAAATCTCTCGTTACCGTTGTCCTGTTGTAGCTGGGAAAGTTATTTAGTGCCCGTCAAAGCACATTTTTTGTTCTGGGTTGAAGTACAATTCCCAATTTAGCAATTTCATAATTTAGTGGTTCCTGCTATATCAGAGCTATTTGAAATCTATCCCAAAAAGGGTATATAATATTGAAGGTGCACATAGGGTCATTCAGAATAACTTCACACACACCCGCTACTGTGTATTTCCAAGTCTAATTCTGTCACTAAATCCATACCGGTGACCCAGCGCCTAAATACTAGGCCTCAAATTTAATTCCCTCTAAATCTCTCGTTACCCACCGGTGTACTGTTGTTGCTGGGCAAGATATTTAGTGTCCGTCAAAGCACATTTTTTGTTCTGGGTTGAAGTACAATTCCCAATTTAGCAATTTCATAATTTAGTGGTTTCTGCTATATCAGAGCTATTTGAAATCTATCCCTAAAAGGGTATATAATATTGAAGGTGCACATAGGGTCATTCAGAATAACTTCACACACACCCGCTACTGTGTATTTCCAAGTCTAATTCTGTCACTAAACCCATACCTGTCACCCAGCGCCTAAATACTAGGCCTCAAATTTAAATCCCTCTAAATCTCTCGTTACCCACCGCTGTACTGTTGTTGCTGGGCAAGATATTTAGTGTCCGTCAAAGCACATTTTTTGTTCTGGGTTGAAGTACAATTCCCAATTTAGCAATTTCATAATTTAGTGGTTTCTGCTATATCAGAGCTATTTGAAATCTATCCCTAAAAGGGTATATAATATTGAAGGTGCACATAGGGTCATTCAGAATAACTTCACACACACGCTTCTGTGCATTTCCAAGTCTAATTCTGTCACTAAATCCATACCGGTGACCCAGCGCCTAAATACTAGGCCTCAAATTTAAATCCCTCTAAATCTCTCGTTACCCACCGCTGTACTGTTGTTGCTGGGCAAGATATTTAGTGTCCGTCAAAGCACATTTTTTGTTCTGGGTTGAAGTACAATTCCCAATTTAGCAATTTCATAATTTAGTGGTTTCTGCTATATCAGAGCTATTTGAAATCTATCCCTAAAAGGGTATATAATATTGAAGGTGCACATAGGGTCATTCAGAATAACTTCACACACACCCGCTTCTGTGCATTTCCAAGTCTAATTCTGTCACTAAATCCATACCGGTGACCCAGCGCCTAAATACTAGGCCTCAAATTTAATTCCCTCTAAATCTCTCGTTACCCACCGCTGTACTGTTGTTGCTGGGCAAGATATTTAGTGTCCGTCAAAGCACATTTTTTGTTCTGGGTTGAAGTACAATTCCCAATTTAGCAATTTCATAATTTAGTGGTTTCTGCTATATCAGAGCTATTTGAAATCTATCCCTAAAAGGGTATATAATATTGAAGGTGCACATAGGGTCATTCAGAATAACTTCACACACACCCGCTACTGTGTATTTCCAAGTCTAATTCTGTCACTAAATCCATACCGGTGACCCAGCGCCTAAATACTAGGCCTCAAATTTAATTCCCTCTAAATCTCTCGTTACCCACCGGTGTACTGTTGTTGCTGGGCAAGATATTTAGTGTCCGTCAAAGCACATTTTTTGTTCTGGGTTGAAGTACAATTCCCAATTTAGCAATTTCATAATTTAGTGGTTTCTGCTATATCAGAGCTATTTGAAATCTATCCCTAAAAGGGTATATAATATTGAAGGTGCACATAGGGTCATTCAGAATAACTTCACACACACGCTTCTGTGCATTTCCAAGTCTAATTCTGTCACTAAATCCATACCGGTGACCCAGCGCCTAAATACTAGGCCTCAAATTTAAATCCCTCTAAATCTCTCGTTACCCACCACTGTACTGTTGTTGCTGGGCAAGATATTTAGTGTCCGTCAAAGCACATTTTTTGTTCTGGGTTGAAGTACAATTCCCAATTTAGCAATTTCATAATTTAGTGGTTTCTGCTATATCAGAGCTATTTGAAATCTATCCCTAAAAGGGTATATAATATTGAAGGTGCACATAGGGTCATTCAGAATAACTTCACACACACCCGCTACTGTGTATTTCCAAGTCTAATTCTGTCACTAAATCCATACCGGTGACCCAGCGCCTAAATACTAGGCCTCAAATTTAATTCCCTCTAAATCTCTCGTTACCCACCGGTGTACTGTTGTTGCTGGGCAAGATATTTAGTGTCCGTCAAAGCACATTTTTTGTTCTGGGTTGAAGTACAATTCCCAATTTAGCAATTTCATAATTTAGTGGTTTCTGCTATATCAGAGCTATTTGAAATCTATCCCTAAAAGGGTATATAATATTGAAGGTGCACATAGGGTCATTCAGAATAACTTCACACACACGCTTCTGTGCATTTCCAAGTCTAATTCTGTCACTAAATCCATACCGGTGACCCAGCGCCTAAATACTAGGCCTCAAATTTAAATCCCTCTAAATCTCTCGTTACCCACCGCTGTACTGTTGTTGCTGGGCAAGATATTTAGTGTCCGTCAAAGCACATTTTTTGTTCTGGGTTGAAGTACAATTCCCAATTTAGCAATTTCATAATTTAGTGGTTCCTGCTATATCAGAGCTATTTGAAATCTATCCCAAAAGGGTATATAATATTGAAGGTGCACATTGGGTCATTCAGAATAACTTCACACACACCCGCTACTGTGTATTTTCAAGTCTAATTCTGTCACTAAACCCATACCTGTCACCCAGCGCCTAAATACTAGGCCTCAAATTTAAATCCCTCTAAATCTCTCGTTACCCACCGCTGTACTGTTGTTGCTGGGCAAGATATTTAGTGTCCGTCAAAGCACATTTTTTGTTCTGGGTTGAAGTACAATTCCCAATTTAGCAATTTCATAATTTAGTGGTTTCTGCTATATCAGAGCTATTTGAAATCTATCCCTAAAAGGGTATATAATATTGAAGGTGCACATAGGGTCATTCAGAATAACTTCACACACACGCTTCTGTGCATTTCCAAGTCTAATTCTGTCACTAAATCCATACCGGTCACCCAGCGCCTAAATACTAGGCCTCAAATTTATATCCCGCTGAATTTGAATACAATACATTGGGCCAAATAATATATTTGTTGTTGTGGTGAACCATAACAATGAGAAAAACATCTAGTAAGGGACGCGGACGTGGACATGGTCGTGGTGGTGTTAGTGGACCCTCTGGTGCTGGGAGAGGACGTGGCCGTTCTGCCACATCCACACGTCCTAGTGTACCAACTACCTCAGGTCCCAGTAGCCGCCAGAATTTACAGCGATATATGGTGGGGCCCAATGCCGTTCTAAGGATGGTAAGGCCTGAGCAGGTACAGGCATTAGTCAATTGGGTGGCCGACAGTGGATCCAGCACGTTCACATTATCTCCCACCCAGTCTTCTGCAGAAAGCGCACAGATGGCGCCTGAAAACCAACCCCATCAGTCTGTCACATCACCCCCATGCATACCAGGGAAACTGTCTCAGCCTCAAGTTATGCAGCAGTCTCTTATGCTGTTTGAAGACTCCGCTGGCAGGGTTTCCCAAGGGCATCCACCTAGCCCTTCCCCAGCGGTGAAAGACATAGAATGCACTGACGCACAACCACTTATGTTTCCTGATGATGAGGACATGGGAATACCACCTCAGCATGTCTCTGATGATGACGAAACACAGGTGCCAACTGCTGCGTCTTTCTGCAGTGTGCAGACTGAACAGGAGGTCAGGGATCAAGACTGGGTGGAAGACGATGCAGGGGACGATGAGGTCCTAGACCCCACATGGAATGAAGGTCGTGCCACTGACTTTCACAGTTCGGAGGAAGAGGCAGTGGTGAGACCGAGCCAACAGCGTAGCAAAAGAGGGAGCAGTGGGCAAAAGCAGAACACCCGCCGCCAAGAGACTCCGCCTGCTACTGACCGCCGCCATCTGGGACCGAGCACCCCAAAGGCAGCTTCAAGGAGTTCCCTGGCATGGCACTTCTTCAAACAATGTGCTGACGACAAGACCCGAGTGGTTTGCACGCTGTGCCATCAGAGCCTGAAGCGAGGCATTAACGTTCTGAACCTGAGCACAACCTGCATGACCAGGCACCTGCATGCAAAGCATGAACTGCAGTGGAGTAAACACCTTAAAACCAAGGAAGTCACTCAGGCTCCCCCTGCTACCTCTTCTGCTGCTGCCGCCTCGGCCTATTCTGCTGCTGCCGCCTCGGCCTCTTCCTCCGCCTCTGGAGGAACGTTGGCACCTGCCGCCCAGCAAACAGGGGATGTACCACCAACACCACCACCACCACCTCCGTCACCAAGCGTCTCAACCATGTCACACGCCAGCGTTCAGCTCTCCATCTCACAAACATTTGATAGAAAGCGTAAATTCCCACCTAGCCACCCTCGATCCCTGGCCCTGAATGCCAGCATTTCTAAACTACTGGCCTATGAAATGCTGTCATTTAGGCTGGTGGACACAGACAGCTTCAAACAGCTCATGTCGCTTGCTGTCCCACAGTATGTTGTTCCCAGCCGGCACTACTTCTCCAAGAGAGCCGTGCCTTCCCTGCACAACCAAGTATCCCATAAAATCAAGTGTGCACTGCGCAACGCCATCTGTAGCAAGGTCCACCTAACCACAGATACGTGGACCAGTAAGCACGGCCAGGGACGCTATATCTCCCTAACTGCACACTGGGTAAATGTAGTGGCAGCTGGGCCCCAGGCGGAGAGCTGTTTGGCGCACGTCCTGCCGCCGCCAAGGATCGCAGGGCAACATTCTTTGCCTCCTGTTGCCACCTCCTCCTTCTCGGCTTCCTCCTCCTCTTCTTCCACCTGCTCATCCAGTCAGCCACACACCTTCACCACCAACTTCAGCACAGCCCGGGGTAAACGTCAGCAGGCCATTCTGAAACTCATATGTTTGGGGGACAGGCCCCACACCGCACAGGAGTTGTGGCGGGGTATTGAACAACAGACCGACGAGTGGTTGCTGCCGGTGAGCCTCAAGCCCGGCCTGGTGGTGTGTGATAATGGGCGAAATCTCGTTGCAGCTCTGGGACTAGCCAATTTGACGCACATCCCTTGCTTGGCGCATGTGCTGAATTTGGTGGTGCAGAAGTTCATTCACAACTACCCCGACATGTCAGAGCTGCTGCATAAAGTGCGGGCCGTCTGTTCGCGCTTCCGGCGTTCACATCCTGCCGCTGCTCGCCTGTCTGCGCTACAGCGTAACTTCGGCCTTCCCGCTCACCGCCTCATATGCGACGTGCCCACCAGGTGGAACTCCACCTTGCACATGCTGGACAGACTGTGCGAGCAGCAGCAGGCCATAGTGGAGTTTCAGCTGCAGCACGCACGGGTCAGTCGCACTACAGAACAGCACCACTTCACCACCAATGACTGGGCCTCCATGCGAGACCTGTGTGCCCTGTTGCGCTGTTTCGAGTACTCCACCAACATGGCCAGTGGCGATGACACCGTTATCAGCGTTACAATACCACTTCTATGTCTCCTTGAGAAAACACTTAGGGCGATGATGGAACAGGAGGTGGCCCAGGAGGAGGAGGAGGAGGATGAGGAAGAGGGGTCATTTTTAGCACTTTCAGGCCAGTCTCTTCGAAGTGACTCAGAGGGAGGTTTTTTGCAACAGCAGAGGCCAGGTACAAATGTGGCCAGCCAGGGCCCACTACTGGAGGACGAGGAGGACGAGGATGAGGAGGAGGTGGAGGAGGATGAGGATGAAGCATGGTCACAGCGGGGTGGCACCCAACGCAGCTCGGGTCCATCACTGGTGCGTGGCTGGGGGGAAAGGCAGGACGATGACGATACGCCTCCCACAGAGGACAGCTTGTCCTTACCCCTGGGCAGCCTGGCACACATGAGCGACTACATGCTGCAGTGCCTGCGCAACGACAGCAGAGTTGCCCACATTTTAACCTGTGCGGACTACTGGGTTGCCACCCTGCTGGATCCACGCTACAAAGACAATGTGCCCACCTTACTTCCTGCACTGGAGCGTGATAGGAAGATGCGCGAGTACAAGCGCACGTTGGTAGACGCGCTACTGAGAGCATTCCCAAATGTCACAGGGGAACAAGTGGAAGCCCAAGGCCAAGGCAGAGGAGGAGCAAGAGGTCGCCAAGGCAGCTGTGTCACGGCCAGCTCCTCTGAGGGCAGGGTTAGCATGGCAGAGATGTGGAAAACTTTTGTCAACACGCCACAGCTAACTGCACCACCACCTGATACGCAACGTGTTAGCAGGAGGCAACATTTCACTAACATGGTGGAACAGTACGTGTGCACACCCCTCCACGTACTGACTGATGGTTCGGCCCCATTCAACTTCTGGGTCTCTAAATTGTCCACGTGGCCAGAGCTAGCCTTTTATGCCTTGGAGGTGCTGGCCTGCCCGGCAGCCAGCGTTTTGTCTGAACGTGTATTCAGCACGGCAGGGGGCGTCATTACAGACAAACGCAGCCGCCTGTCTACAGCCAATGTTGACAAGCTGACGTTCATAAAAATGAACCAGGCATGGATCCCACAGGACCTGTCCGTCCCTTGTCCAGATTAGACATTAACTACCTCCCCATAACCATATATTATTGGACTCCAGGGCACTTCCTCATTCAATCCTATTTTTATTTTCATTTTACCATTATATTGCGATGCTACCCAAAGTTGAATGAACCTCTCCTCTGCCTGTGTGCTAGGCCTAAATATATGCCAATGGACTGTTGCAGTGGTGGCTGACATGAAGCCTGATTCTCTGCTATGACATGCAGACTAATTCTCTGCTGACATGAAGCCAGATTGTCTGTTACGGGACCTCTCTCCTCTGCCTGGGTGCTGGGCCTAAATTTATGACCATGGACTGTTGCAGTGGTGGCTGACGTGAAGCCTGATTCTCTGCTATGACATGCAGACTGATTCTCTGCTGACATGAAGCCAGATCGTCTGTTACGGGACCTCTCTGCTCTGCCTGTGTGCTAGGCCTAAATATATGCCAATGGACTGTTGCAGTGGTGGGTGACGTGAAGCCTCATTCTCTGCTATGACATGCAGACTGATTCTCTGCTGACATGAAGCCAGATTGTCTGTTACGGGACCTCTCTGCTCTGCCTGTGTGCTAGGCCTAAATATATGCCAATGGACTGTTGCAGTGGTGGGTGACGTGAAGCCTCATTCTCTGCTATGACATGCAGACTGATTCTCTGCTGACATGAAGCCAGATCCTCTGTTACGGGAGCTCTCTCCTCTGCCTGGGTGCTGGGCCTAAATTTATGACAATTGACTGTTGCAGTGGTGGGTGACGTGAAGCCTGATTCTCTGCTATGATATGAAGACTGATTCTCTGCTGACATGAAGCCAGATTGTCTGTTACGGGACCTTTCTCCTCTGCCTGGGTTCTGGGCCTAAATTTATGAAAATTGACTCTTACAGTGGTGGGTGACGTGAAGCCTGATTCTAGGCTATGATATGAAGACTGATTCTCTGCTGACATGAAGCCAGATTGTCTGTTACGGGACCTTTCTCCTCTGCCTGGGTTCTGGGCCTAAATTTATGAAAATTGACTCTTACAGTGGTGGGTGACGTGAAGCCTGATTCTCTGCTATGATATGAAGACTGATTCTCTGCTGACATGAAGCCAGATTGTCTGTTACGGGACCTCTCTCCTCTGCCTGGGTGCTGGGCCTAAATTTATGACAATGGACTGTTGCAGTGGTGGCTGACGTGAAGCCTGATTCTCTGCTATGACATGCAGACTGATTCTCTGCTGTCATGAAGCCAGATTGTCTGTTACGGGACCTCTCTGCTCTGCCTGTGTGCTAGGCCTAAATATATGCCAATGGACTGTTGCAGTGGTGGCTGACGTGAAGCCTCATTCTCTGCTATGACATGCAGACTAATTCTCTGCTGACATGAAGCCAGATTGTCTGTTACGGGACCTCTCTCCTCTGCCTGGGTGCTGGGCCTAAATTTATGACAATGGACTGTTGCAGTGGTGGCTGACGTGAAGCCTGATTCTCTGCTATGACATGCAGACTAATTCTCTGCTGACATGAAGACAGATTCTCTGTTACGGGACCTCCCTCCTCTGCCTGGGTGCTGGGCCTAAATATATGCCAATGGACTGTTGCAGTGGTGGCTGACGTGAAGCCTCATTCTCTGCTATGACATGCAGACTGATTCTCTGCTGACATGAAGCCAGATTCTCTGTTACGGGACCTCTCTCCTCTGCCTGTGTGTGTGCTGGGCCTAAATATATGCCAATGGACTGTTGCAGTGGTGGCTGACGTGAAGCCTCATTCTCTGCTATGACATGCAGACTGATTCTCTGCTGACATGAAGCCAGATTCTCTGTTACGGGACCTCTCTCCTCTGCCTGTGTGTGTGCTGGGCCTAAATATATGCCAATGGACTGTTGCAGTGGTGGCTGACGTGAAGCCTCATTCTCTGCTATGACATGCAGACTAATTCTCTGCTGACATGAAGACAGATTCTCTGTTACGGGACCTCCCTCCTCTGCCTGGGTGCTGGGCCTAAATATATGCCAATGGACTGTTGCAGTGGTGGCTGACGTGAAGCCTCATTCTCTGCTATGACATGCAGACTAATTCTCTGCTGACATGAAGACAGATTCTCTGTTACGGGACCTCTCTCCTCTGCCTGGGTGCCGGGGCCTAAATATCTGAGAATGGACTGTTCCAGTGGTGGGTGACGGGAAGCCAGATTCTCTGCTATGGAACCTCTCTCCAATTGATTTTGGTTAATTTTTATTTATTTAATTTTTATTTTAATTCATTTCCCTATCCACATTTGTTTGCAGGGGATTTACCTACATGTTGCTGCCTTTTGCAGCCCTCTAGCTCTTTCCTGGGCTGTTTTACAGCCTTTTTAGTGCCGAAAAGTTCGGGTCCCCATTGACTTCAATGGGGTTCGGGTTCGGGACGAAGTTCGGATCGGGTTCGGATCCCGAACCCGAACATTTCCGGGATGTTCGGCCGAACTTCTCGAACCCGAACATCCAGGTGTTCGCTCAACTCTAGTCCTGCTGATTAAAAAGATACCTGGTCCAAGGGAGGCAAGTCTGATAGTTTAGGTTTCCATCTGAAGAAGCCACTTTATCCTTGGCAGATGGGCTCACTCAATTTGATCAAAATGCAGGCTAAGAACTTCAAATGTGTATATAAAGTAAATGTAGCAGACAATTCAGTGTTTGTTTGCTTTTCCATATACACTATGGTAGCGTGCACCTGTACATTTACTTCATGAGGTGATGGATGGTTTAACCTTTGGAGGAGTGACTGGTTGTATTTATAGCATAATGTAGTTACCTGCCCTGTGTGCATTTTATAGGCTAAGGTCCAAGAGAGGCTAATCTGAGGGTATAGGTTCCCATCCGATGAAGCCACCTTGTCCTTGGCAAACAATTTGATCAAAATTTTAAGAACCTCAGATTCCTATGTCTAGTATATATCTCAGTGAAGCCATTCAGAATCATCCAGTCTTTGCATGTGTCTTAGCACTTGGTGGGTTGCACCTTGTGAAGCACTTTTCTGGAAGGTATCTGTCCCCTTCATCTTCTCAACAATCCTTTCTTGACCTATGTGGTCATTCTCTATGCAGATTGTCAGCCTCTGCTATGAGCTCAGTTTAATCAGCAGTCAAATCACAAATTTGCAGCTTGGTATCAGGCAGAAAGTATGGACCTTGGGACCCCTTGCTAATCTGATACTGACTGGGCTTGGAAGCCACGGCTCTTCCTTTAGGAAATCTTCCCGCTCCACAATATTGAACCCGAATCAGCATTATATAACTTCTGCTTTCATAAAACATAATTGCTGCTGTCACATTTTCCTCCTGTAACATTGCAATGAACACTGTCTGACGGCCGCACAATAACATGCTTCCTGGCAAGCTCATTAAACATACTGAAGAAAGTGAAAAAAATATATATAATAGTTTTCATTCTATCAATTTGCGTATTGTGAATTATTCTGAAAGCCAACATGACCTAGAAAATAATCTGGCATCTGAAATACCTCCACACCGTACGTCGAGTACTTTTGCCCTTCTGTGATTTTAGATATAAAAAAAAGAAGAAAAAAAAAGGAAAGTGCAGTGATTGCTTTGACATTTCAGTAAAATATTGCGCAGGTTACATAAAAAACAAATTGAGAGTAAAATCGCATTTTTTCCAAAGGGGTAAAAAAAAAAGCTTAAAACGTTAGAACTGCTTAGTTCTGCATTAATAGGTCTTTCAGTGTGCACAAAGATGATAAGAGTTAATTTACTTCAGAAAAAATTCTCTGCGCATTTCAGAACCACGCTTCGGAAGGATATGAGATTAGTGTGCAATTCCCATTGTCAAATGTATTTACCGTTAAAATATTGCAGGGGTAATCTCGTTAGCCTCTGTTCTGAGATTACCATTTTGTGATCCTTGTTCTCACACAATCTGCTCAGTGTGTGGAGAACGCATCTGCAGTGTAATTGATGGTAACGAGCGGATCTGATCCGGCACAGCTTTTATCCAGTCAGTATTCTCAGAAGGTTGCTCATTGGAGCTAATCAGCCTTAGCCCAATTTTTCTTGCCTCAATGATCAGGTCTATGCTTGGGAATGAATGATATGGACAGATATTGCCATGGTCTTCCCTTTCCTTATCCGTCCTATTGACAGCCCTACAGTCAGCATAGGACAGGAGGGGAAATTATGTTTCCATCTAAGATGATTGGCCTTCAGTCCATGCTTGACTTCTAGCTAGATCATGCTCTCCTGGCCAGGACATGCTAGTCACCACATTAGCTATTCAGCAGATATTCCGTATTGTGGAATTCCTTAAAAGGGGCTGTCCCATCTGGACAGTTATTGCATATCAATAGCATATACCATAAATCTCTATTAGGTGCAAATCCAACCTCTGGGACCTGTTCCTATGTAAAAAATGGGGCCTAAAAGTGAATGGAGAGTAAGCCGAAAATGTGTGACCACCCTTCCACTTACCATTGCATGCTCTTATCCTCTTAGTGCCCCATTTTTGAGATGAGAGAGAGAGATGTTTGCATAATACTTGAGACATGCGTAAGCCAGTTCTCCTTTCAAAAGGACAAGAGTACTCACTGTCTCAAGAGAAAATTGCCCTCATTAGGCGAGTGGCTCTTTCTCATTAGGTAGACCACCTAGTATGCATGAGGAGTACTATAGTCCAGCCAACATTGCTCTGCTTTTTTCTGGGAAACATATATGAACATTAGCATATCTTACATCCGCTGGCATCAGAAAGGCTTAGAGTTCTATTCTTTTTGGAAGTAAAGCTAATTGGAATATATTTTCTAGAAATCCAAATATATGCAATTTAGCTTGCATTCCCTGTTCTTGTGAGGAAACAGTAAAACTTTGGAATACAAATCCTATTTTCTTTTGTGGTAAAAGATACAATTTTCTGCAAAGTTATGGTTACTAAATAAATAAATAATGAAGCAAAACCATTACAGTTTTCTGGTTGAAATCCCAGTAAAGACCTGTAAAATAATTTCTTCAGTAAAAGTCTACGTCCTTGGAGAGGGCCCCTAACCCAACACATATTTAGCAGAGCTTCATTAATAAGTAGTACACTGAAGTGAATATTAATGAGGCTGCCAGGTCCCCACGCTGCTTGGGTCCCTGACTGCAGTACCGTCAGTACTGCCCTTATGGTGTCCCTGGGTAGGACATGCACCTACTGAACATTTATGGCATATCTTATCGTTATGCAATAAATGCCTAGATGGAGGAATTCCTTTAATTATCAACATTATCCCTTATGCGAAGACAGAACAACCCGATGCATAGTTCTTACCCCCAAAAGCCATTAAGATTGCTAAAGAAAATAGGTTTCATCTTCAGTGAAATGCACATAGAGCAACAGTCAAGCTCTCATCTTGGTTCTGTTGCTTTCTATTACAGACTCTATGTTGCAGGTCTAATATATTTAAGGCATGGATTGTTCTTCAATTCTCAGCCCTGTGTGTTTACTGGGCCACAGTGGCCCTAATCACATAACCACATTGTCCAATGGACATTATATCAGTAAGAATAAAACATCAGTGAGGACCAGAGATGAACAAATTGATCTAATTTAGATTTCAGTTAGATTTGGCCAAATTAGTCAACCAATTTGATTAGAGTCCAAATCAATTCTACCTGAATTGAAAGTGCTTCAATTGGTCTGAAGACTTGTGCATGATACTCTGAGGTATTCTAGACTCTCTCTAGTCTCTCTTTCCCTCTCGTTAGCCTCTCCCTGCCAAAAATTTGGATTTGGACAAAACTAGAGTTAAGTTGACACCTGGATGTTCGGGTTCGACGGGTTTGGCAGAACTTCACAAAAAAGTTTGAGTTTAGGACCCAAACTTGACCCCGAACCCCATTGAAAGTAAATGGGGACCCGAACTTTTGAGCACTAAAATGGCTGTAAAAATGTCATGGAAAGGGCTAGAGGGCTGCAAATGGCATCAAAATGTGGTTAAGAGCATGGCAAGTGCTCTGCAAACAAATGTGGATAGGGAAATGACTTTAAATAACATAAAATACATAAAAATTTAAAATAATAATCTTGATCTAGGACGACGAGGTCCATATGGAGTAGGGGGTTGAGGAGGTGGTGTATGTGGAAGCGGTGGTGGAGGAGAAACAGGTAGCCTACACTGCTTAAATTGCACACTGACTAATCCTGCAAAGGCACAAGGTGTAGGATATTGCCAAAAAAGGGTGTTCTTTTAAAACCCAGATTATTATTGCAGTATTTTAAGCTTGGATTTGAATATCACAAAAGCACAGATGCAGGGCTGGTGCACTGAGCTTGCATCAAATGGCCGCCGCCGCCCACCTAACTAACAGACGGATAAATGTTATTTTTCTCTGTCACTGGGATCAGGGCAGGGTAAAAAGATTGTGCACTGCACCCACACAAATAAATGTACAGTCAGGTCCATAAATATTGGGACATGGACACAATTGTAACATTTTTGGCTCTATAAACCACCACAATGGATTCAAAATGAAACGGACAAGATGTGCTTTACCTGCAGACTGTCAGCTTTACCTGCAGACTGTCAGCTGTAATTTGAGGTATTTACATCCAAATCAGGTGAACGGTGCAGGAATTACAGCAGTTACATCTGTGCCTCCCACTTGTTAAGGAACCAAAAGTAATGGGACAATTGTCTTCTCATCTGTTCCATGGCCCGGTGTGTGTTATTCCCTCATTATCCCAATTACAATGAGCAGATAAAAGGTCCAGAGGTCATTTCCAGTCTGGTATTTGCTATTTGCATTTGGAATCTGTTGCTGTCAACTCTCAAGATGAGATCCAAAGAGCTGTCACTATCAGTGAAGCAAGCCATCATCAGGCCGAAAAACACAACAAACCCATCAGAGAGATAGCAAAATCATCAGGCCTGGCCAAAACAACTGTTTGGAACATTCTTAAAAAGAAGGAACGCACCGGTGAGCTCAGCAACACCAAAAGTCGCGGAAGACCACGGAAAACAACTGTGGTGGATGACCGAACAATTATTTCCCTGGTGAAGAAAACACCCTTCACAACAGTTGGCCAGATCAAGAACACTCTCCAGGAGGTAGGTGCATGTAAGTCAAAGTCAACAATCAGGAGAAGACTTCACCAGAGTGAATACAGAGGGTTCACCACAAGATGGAAACCATTGGTGAGCCTCAAAAACAGGAAGGCCAGATTAGAGTTTGCCAAACGACATCTAAAAAAGCCTTCACAGTTCTGGAACATCATCCGATGGACAGATGAGACCAAGATCAACTTGTACCAGAGTGATGGGAAGAGAAGAGTATGGAGAAGGAAAGGAACTGCTCATGATCCTAAGCATACCACCTCATCAGTGAAGCATGGTGGTGGTCGTGTCATGGCGTGGGCATGTATGGCTGCCAATGGAACTGCTTCTCTTGTATTTATTGATGATGTGACTGCTGACAAAAGCAGCAAGATGAATTCTGAAGTGTTTCGGGCAATATTATCTGCTCATATTCAGCCAAATGCTTCAGAACTCATTGGACGGCGCTTCACAATGCAGATGGACAATGACCCAAAGCATACTGCAAAAGCAACCAAAGAGTTTTTTAAGGGAAAGAAGTGGAATGTTATGCAATGGCCGAGTCAATCCCCGGACCTGAATCCGATTGAGCATTTCACTTGCTGAAGACAAAACTGAAGGGAAGGTGCCCCATAAACAAGCAGGATCTGAAGACAGTTGCAGTAGAGGCCGGGCAGAGCGTCACCAGGGATGAGACCAGCGTCTGGAGATGTCTATGCGTTCCAGACTTCAGGCTGTAATTGACTGCAAAGGATTTGCAACCAAGTATTAAAAAGGGAAAGTTTGATTTATGATTATTATTCTGTCCCATTACTTTTGGTCCCTTAACAAGTGGGAGGCACAGATGCAACTGCTGTAATTCCTGCACTGTTCACCTGATGTGGATGTAAATACCCTCAAATTACAGCTGACAGTCTGCAGGTAAAGCCGACAGTCTGCAGGTAAAGCCGACAGTCTGCAGGTAAAGCACATCTTGTTTGTTTCATTTCAAATCCATTGTGGTGGTGTATAGAGCCAGAAATGTTAGAATTGTGTTGATGTTCTAATATTTATGGACCTGACTGTATGTAGATGGCTCTGTTCAATTGGAGTTCTGGATAAAGATTCTGTCCTATTCTCTCCCTCACAGCAGCAGCATCCTCTCCCTACACTAAGCACAGCAGAGTGACGTGCAGCGCTACGTGACTGCAGCTTATATAGAGGCTGGGTCACATGCTGCGCTGGCCAATCACAGCCATGCTATTAGTAGGCGTGGCTGTGATGGCTTCTAAGGGCACACAGTTAAACGCTTGTTAATTGGCTGCTCTGCAGCCTTTAAAAAAGCGCCAAGAAATTGCCGAACCCGATCCCGAACTTTTACTGAAATATTCGGGTCCGGGGTCCCAAAATCCTAAAGATCAGGTTAGCTCAACCCTAGACAAAACTCGGGTCAATCAATATGTTTAGAATGTATTTGCTCATCTGTAGTATCTCTAGACCACAGCAAATAGATGACTTGACCATAAAACATCATGTCACCATAGGTGCAACTTTACCATGGCCAAGTAAACTAATAGGACATAAATGTTTGCAAAACTATATTTTTTTTTTGTTCTGCTTTTTGAATATCTGGATCCCTTTAAGTAAAGACATAATACAGAATAATAACAGGTCTACTTCGGGTAATTTTAGCTGCTTCATTGACTGCTACCATTAGTCTGTGTATAATTTAACAGTGAATGTTATGATTTTTATGTTTTTCAGCTAGAATAAGAACATTGTGAAAATTGGATATTTTACTGATCTGAACAAGTGACTCATCCGTTCAGTATGACTGGGACTAAAAAGAAAATCTTTGCAAATCACAACACAATTATGCTTGGATGGCATTAAAAGTGCGTATGGGATTATTCTTCATTTCAGTGAAAATGACAAAACATGAGACCATCGCACTTCAGTCTGGCGAAGAAGCACTCATGCACACATTGACAAGTGAACATCGATGGACTGGGGAGCAGCACGCCTTTTTTTTCTCCAACTTGTTGTTCAAAATTGAGGCTTGAAACGCGGTGCTTGAGACAACAACTGGCACCAGTCACGCCATGAGAAACTTTATTCTATAATGTCATTACTTAGAGAGCTGTTGATGCAGCAAGCGTCGCCGCCAACGCCTTGCACAGAGACCCTGCGCTGTTCGGTGACCTGTTCATCAGACAGCAGTTTGGCTTCTGTGTGGATATTAATGTTTTCTTCTTTATGTCACATCCGATACGTGTTAATTTAAGTTAAAATGTTCTGTTTGGAGAAATTCAGAAGTTATTTTGTTTTAAGTCATATCTTGTCTTCCTTCATCTTGAAAATGTTCTAACAGGGAAGCAAGAGTGAAAAAAATCTCAGGGCAAAAACAAGACAATGAAGAACACGGCTTTGTCAGGAAGTCTTCACAGTTGCAGACTATTATTGTTGCATCTACTGCCATGCCCAAATTTGTGAAAATAACAGCGATACCAAAGAGAATGTCTCATCATGGAATCTCTGTAACCAGGCAGACAATAGATCCCGGACACCAGGTTCACATTGTGTGTATTCATAGGTCCCTGGGGTAACAGGCGAAGAAAGAATAAACTCATCAGGCCATTCCTAAAACTGACAAAATGCAGAAAAGCAAAGCAAATACACACTGTATGCTCTTCCCTGTCATCAGCATAGCCCAGTGCTGTCATGCTCCTAGGTTCTTGACTATATCATTAAATCATGAGCATAGTCACCAGGGAAGCAGACATAGCAGCATCTATAGGACCCAAGAAGGAAGGGGCCAGTTATCACACAGAAGAAGATGCAGTTGGTGATGACTATGATCAATGGAACGAGGGAATAAAATAATGATCGCAATCACTGTGTTTATTATCCCTGTACTGTGACATCACTGTGTTTATTATCCCTGTACTGTGACATCATTGTGTTTATTATCCCTGTACTGTGACATCACTGTGTTTATTATCCCTGTACTGTGACATCACTGTGTGTATTATCTCTGTACTGTGACATCACTGTGTTTATTATCTCTGTACTGTGACATCACTGTGTTTATTATCCCTGTACTGTGACATCACTGTGTTTATTATCCCTGTGCTGTGACATCACTGTGTTTATTATCCCTGTACTGTGACATCACTGTGTTTATTATCTCTGTACTGTTACATCACTGTGTTTATTTCCCTGTACTGTGACATCACTGTGTTTATTATCCCTGTACTGTGACATCACAGTGTTTAATATCCCTGTACTGTGACATCACTGTGTTTATTATCCCTGTACTGTGACATCACTGTGTTTATTATCTCTGTACTGTTACATCACTGTGTTTATTTCCCTGTACTGTGACATCACTGTGTTTATTATCTCTGTACTGTGACATCACTGTGTTTATTTCCCTGTACTGTGACATCACTGTGTGTATTATCTCTGTACTGTGACATCACTGTGTTTATTATCCCTGTACTGTGACATCACTGTGTGTATTATCCCTGTACTGTGACATCACTGTGTTTATTATCCCGTACTGTGACAATCACTGTGTGTATTATCCCTGTACTGTGACATCACTGTGTTTAATTATCCCTGTACTGTGACATCACTGTGTATATTAGCCCTGTACTGTGACATCACTGTTGTATTATCCCTGTACTGTGACATCACTGTGTTTATATATCTCTGTACTGTGACATCACTGTGTTTATTATCCCTGTACTGTGACATCACTGTGTGTATTATCCCTGTGCTGTGACATCACGGTGTGTATTATCCCTGTACTGTGACATCAATTGTGTATATTCTACCCTGTGGTGACCATCACTGTGTGTATTTCCCTGTACTGTGACATCACTGTGTGTATTAATCTCTTATCTGTTGTGACATCACTGTGTGTATTATCCCTGTACTGTGACATCACTGTGTTTATCCGGTGCTGGGACATCACTGTGTTATTATCCCTGTACTGTGACATCACTGTGTGTATTATCCCTGTGCTGTGACATCACTGTGTGTATTATCCTGTACTGTGACATCACTGTGTTTATTATCCCTGTACTGTGACATCACTGTGTATATTATCCCTGTACGGGTGACATCACTGTGTGTATTATCCCTGTACTGTGACATCACTGTGTTTATTATCCTGTACTGTGACATCACTGTGTTTATTATCCCTGTACTGTGACATCACTGTGTTATTATCCTGTACTGTGACATCACTGTGTTTATTATCCTGTACTGTGACATCACTGTGTTTATTATCCCTGTACTGTGACATCACTGTGTTTATTATCCCTGTACTGTGACATCACTGTGTATTATCCCTGTACTGTGACATCACTGTGTTTATTATCTGTACTGTGACATCACTGTGTTTATATCCCTGTACTGTGACATCACTGTGTTTATTATCTCTGTACTGTGACATCACTGTGTTTATTATCCCTGTACTGTGACATCACTGTGTTTATTATCCCTGTACTGTGACATCACTGTGTTTATTATCCCTGTACTGTGACATCACTGTGTTATTATCTGTACTGTGACATCACTGTGTTTATTATCTGTACTGTGACATCACTGTGTTTATTATCCTGTACTGTGACATCACTGTGTTTATTATCCTGTACTGTGACATCACTGTGTTTATTATCCTGTACTGTGACATCACTGTGTTTTATCCCTGTACTGTGACATCACTGTGTTTATTATCTGTACTGTGACATCACTGTGTATTATCCCTGTACTGTGACATCACTGTGTTTATTATCCTGTACTGTGACATCACTGTGTTTATTATCCCTGTTGTGACATCACTGTGTTTATTATCCCTGTACTGTGACATCACTGTGTTTATATCTGTACTGTGACATCACTGTGTTTTTATCCCTGTACTGTGACATCACTGTGTTATTATCCCTGTACTGTGACATCACTGTGTATTATCCTGTACTGTGACATCACTGTGTTTATTATCCTGTACTGTGACATCACTGTGTTTATTATCCCTGTACTGTGACATCACTGTGTTTATTATCTGTACTGTGACATCACTGTGTGTTTATCCCTGTACTGTGACATCACTGTGTTTATTATCCCTGTACTGTGACATCACTGTGTTTTATCTGTACTGTGACATCACTGTGTTTATCCCTGTACTGTGACATCACTGTGTTATTATCCCTGTACTGTGACATCACTGTGTTTATTATCCCTGTACTGTGACATCACTGTGTTTATTATCCTGTACTGTGACATCACTGTGTTATTATCCCTGTACTGTGACATCACTGTGTTTATTATCCCTGTACTGTGACATCACTGTGTTTATTATCCCTGTACTGTGACATCACTGTGTTTATTTCCCTGTACTGTGACATCACTGTGTTTATTATCCTGTACTGTGACATCACTGTGTTATTATCCTGTACTGTGACATCACTGTGTTTATTATCCTGTACTGTGACATCACTGTGTTATTATCCCTGTACTGTGACATCACTGTGTTTATTATCCTGTACTGTGACATCACTGTGTTTATTATCCCTGTACTGTGACATCACTGTGTTATTATCCTGTACTGTGACATCACTGTGTTTATTCCCTGTACTGTGACATCACTGTGTTTATTATCCTGTACTGTGACATCACTGTGTTTATTATCCCTGTACTGTGACATCACTGTGTTTTATCTCTGTACTGTGACATCACTGTGTTATTATCCCTGTACTGTGACATCACTGTGTTTATTATCCTGTACTGTGACATCACTGTGTTTATTCCCTGTACTGTGACATCACTGTGTTTTATCCCTGTACTGTGACATCACTGTGTTTATTATCCCTGTACTGTGACATCACTGTGTTTATTATCTGTACTGTGACATCACTGTGTTTATTATCCTGTACTGTGACATCACTGTGTTTATTATCCCTGTACTGTGACATCACTGTGTTTTATCCCTGTACTGTGACATCACTGTGTTTATATCTGTACTGTGACATCACTGTGTTTATTATCCCTGTACTGTGACATCACTGTGTTTATTATCCCTGTACTGTGACATCACTGTGTTTATTATCCTGTACTGTGACATCACTGTGTTTATTATCCTGTACTGTGACATCACTGTGTATTATCCCTGTACTGTGACATCACTGTGTTTATTATCCCTGTACTGTGACATCACTGTGTTTTTATCCTGTACTGTGACATCACTGTGTGTATTATCCCTGTACTGTGACATCACTGTGTTTATTATCCTGTACTGTGACATCACTGTGTTATTATCTCTGTACTGTGACATCACTGTGTTTATTTCCCTGTACTGTGACATCACTGTGTTTATTATCCTGTACTGTGACATCACTGTGTTTATTATCCTGTACTGTGACATCACTGTGTTTATTATCCCTGTACTGTGACATCACTGTGTTTATTATCCCTGTACTGTGACATCACTGTGTTATTATCTGTACTGTGACATCACTGTGTTTATTATCCCTGTACTGTGACATCACTGTGTGTATTATCCCTGTACTGTGACATCACTGTGTTTATTATCCTGTACTGTGACATCACTGTGTTTATTATCCCTGTACTGTGACATCACTGTGTATTATCCCTGTACTGTGACATCACTGTGTTATTATCCTGTACTGTGACATCACTGTGTTTTATCTCTGTACTGTGACATCACTGTGTTATTATCCCTGTACTGTGACATCACTGTGTGTATTATCCCTGTACTGTGACATCACTGTGTTATTATCCCTGTACTGTGACATCACTGTGTTTATTATCCTGTACTGTGACATCACTGTGTTTATTATCCTCTGTACTGTGACATCACTGTGTTATTATCCTGTACTGTGACATCACTGTGTTTATTATCCTGTACTGTGACATCACTGTGTTATTATCCTGTACTGTGACATCACTGTGTTTATTACCCTGTACTGTGACATCACTGTGTTATTATCTCTGTACTGTGACATCACTGTGTTTATTATCCCTGTACTGTGACATCACTGTGTTTATTCTCTGTACTGTGACATCACTGTGTTATTATCCTGTACTGTGACATCACTGTGTTTATTATCCTGTACTGTGACATCACTGTGTTTATTATCTCTGTACTGTGACATCACTGTGTTTTATCCTGTACTGTGACATCACTGTGTTATTATCCCTGTACTGTGACATCACTGTGTTTTATATCCTGTACTGTGACATCACTGTGTTTATTATCCTGTACTGTGACATCACTGTGTTTATTATCCTGTACTGTGACATCACTGTGTATTATCCCTGTACTGTGACATCACTGTGTTTATTATCCTGTACTGTGACATCACTGTGTTTATTATCCTGTACTGTGACATCACTGTGTTATTATCTGTACTGTGACATCACTGTGTTTATTATCTCTGTACTGTGACATCACTGTGTGTATTATCCCTGTACTGTGACATCACTGTGTTTATTATCCCTGTACTGTGACATCACTGTGTTTATTATCCTGTACTGTGACATCACTGTGTTTATTATCTGTACTGTGACATCACTGTGTTATTATCCCTGTACTGTGACATCACTGTGTTTATTATCCCTGTACTGTGACATCACTGTGTTATTATCTGTACTGTGACATCACTGTGTTTATTATCCCTGTACTGTGACATCACTGTGTTTATTATCCTGTACTGTGACATCACTGTGTTATTATCCCTGTACTGTGACATCACTGTGTTATTATCCTGTACTGTGACATCACTGTGTTTATTATCCTGTACTGTGACATCACTGTGTTATTATCCTGTACTGTGACATCACTGTGTTTATTCCTGTACTGTGACATCACTGTGTTTATCCCTGTACTGTGACATCACTGTGTTTTATTTCCGTACTGTGACATCACTGTGTTATTATCCTGTACTGTGACATCACTGT
Source organism: Bufo gargarizans (assembly GCF_014858855.1). Lineage (NCBI taxonomy): Eukaryota > Metazoa > Chordata > Amphibia > Anura > Bufonidae > Bufo > Bufo gargarizans. Next base: position 47,335,777 of record NC_058088.1, read on the forward strand.
GTTTATTATCCTGTACTGTGACATCACTGTGTTATTATCCTGTACTGTGACATCACTGTGTTTATTATCCTGTACTGTGACATCACTGTGTTTATTATCCTGTACTGTGACATCACTGTGTTTATTATCCTGTACTGTGACATCACTGTGTTTATTATCCTGTACTGTGACATCACTGTGTTTATTATCTGTACTGTGACATCACTGTGTTTTATATCTCTGTACTGTGACATCACTGTGTGTATTATCCCTGTACTGTGACATCACTGTGTTTATTATCTCTGTACTGTGACATCACTGTGTTTATTATCCTGTACTGTGACATCACTGTGTTTATTATCCCTGTACTGTGACATCACTGTGTTTATCTCTGTACTGTGACATCACTGTGTTTTATCCGTACTGTGACATCACTGTGTTTATTATCCTGTACTGTGACATCACTGTGTTTATTATCCTGTACTGTGACATCACTGTGTTATTATCCCTGTACTGTGACATCACTGTGTTTATTATCCCTGTACTGTGACATCACTGTGTTTATTATCCTGTACTGTGACATCACTGTGTTTATTATCCCTGTACTGTGACCACTGTGTTATTATCCTGTACTGTGACATCACTGGTTTTATTATCCTGTACTGTGACATCACTGTGTTTATTATCCTGTACTGTGACATCACTGTGTATTATCCTGTACTGTGACATCACTGTGTATTATCCTGTACTGTGACATCACTGTGTATTATCCTGTACTGTGACATCACTGTGTTTATTACTCTGTACTGTGACATCACTGTGTTTTATTATCCTATACTGTG